>NC_089199.1:32806934-32889434 GCF_963930695.1 Labrus bergylta
AAGACGACACCATCTGATCTCAAGGACTATCGACCAGTGGCTCTCACATCTCATGTGATGAAAGTGTTGGAGAGGCTCATCTTGACCCACCTCAGGCTGCAGGTGAAACCATCCCTTGACCGTTTACAATTTGCCTACCAGCCACACCTGGGAGTGGACGATGCCATCATCTACCTGCTGCAGCGTGCTCACTCACATCTGGAGGGAAACGGCTGCACTGTGAGAATCACCTTTTTGGATTTCTCCAGTGCATTCAACACCATCCAGCCACAACTGCTGGAAGAGAAGCTGCAGTTGATGGGTGTGGACTCATCCATCACCTCCTGGATTACTGACTACCTGACAGACAGACCACAGTTTGTCCGACTTGGCAGTGTTCAGTCTGGAATGGTGGAGAGTAGTACAGGAGCTCCACAGGGGACTGTGCTGTCTCCTTTCCTTTTCACCTTGTACACCTCTGACTTTCATTACAACTCCAGGTCATGCCACTCGCAGAAGTTTTCTGATGACTCTGCAGTGGTTGGGTGTCTAAGTGATGGGCAAGAGGGGGAGTACAGAGAGCTGGTGGATAACTTTGTGGAGTGGACAGGAAGAAATCACCTGATTCTGAATGTGGATAAGACCAGGGAGATGGTGATTGTTGCCAGTGCGCTGTTCTCTGCTGTGGTCTGCTGGGGGAGCAGCATTGGAGCTGGTGACACTAAGAGACTGGACAAACTCATTAAGAAGGCCTGCTCTGTGATAGGCTGCAAGCTGGACTCTTTTGTAGTGGTGACAGAGAGGAGGACTCTGAACAAACTGTTATCCATTATGGATAATCCTGATCACCCTCTGCACACCCTACTGGACAAACAGCGGAGCAGCTTCTCCAAAAGACTGATTCAACTCTGTTGTCACAAGGACAGATACAAGAAATCCTTCTTCTCGAAGGCCAGAACTCTGTACAACAGCTCACCTCATGTGAGCAGAGAACTGTCATCATGATCATATCTCTCTCTCCACACTGTCATCTGTTCTGCACATGCAAAGTTTACAACTTATCACTGCACTCAAGTTCACTTCATTTGTCATTATATTTAATAGTTTCAGCTGATAACATGTCTACACTCCTGCACTTTAACATTTGTATCATTGACTTGCACAGCTCTGGACTGCTCTCTATATCAATAATGCAAAAAAACTTACTGCAAAGAGCCACATGATACACACAGGCACACATGAACAGCCCCCTGTCCCTTCACCTCTCTTTTGCTCTCTGCCTCACTCTCGTCCTCCTCCTCCACGTTCTTCTCTATTTCTCTCTCAAACACACAGATTTAAAATTAAAAAATAACAATAGCCTTGACACTCACACACACACAGACAGAAACACACACACACCCTCACACAGACAGACACACACACAGACACAGACAGACAGAAACACACACAGACACACACACACACACACACAGAAACACACACACACACACACAGACAGAAACACACACACAGACAGAAACACACACACACACACAGAAACACACAGACAGACACACACACACACAGACAGAAACACACACACACAGACAGAAACACACACACACACACACACCCTCACACAGACAGACACACACACACACACACCCTCACACAGACAGAAACACACACACCCTCACACAGACAGAAAGACACAGACACACACACACACACACACACACACACACACACAGAGACACACACACACACACACACACAGAGACACACACACACACACACACAGAAAGAGACACACACACCCTCACACAGAGACACACACAGACACACACACACACACACACACAGAGACACACAGAGACACACACACACACACACACACACACACACAGAGAGACACACACACCTCTGCTCAGACACATTTACTGTAAATGTCACACACCAACATGACTTAAAACTAAGACCACAGGCCAGTCATTGTCAACAAGGAACATTGTGTGCACTGTCTCACACACACAAACTCTCAGTTCAATCAAGTCCACAAACAAAAAAATAACAATTTACAATAGCATCAATAACAACATTTTTAATCTTACTATGCATGTTGCTTCTTAGTGGGACGTCTGGCATTCCTTGCCTTGAACAATCCTCTTCAAATCTGGCTTGTATTCCGTTGTGGCCACTCGAAGCAATTCTTTCACGTGTGTGTCAGAACAGATCGATGTTTTGATTTCACGTGTTTCAGGGTAGAAAACACAGACTCTCACACGTATGTTGACCCAAACATTGACAGTAGCTTGAGCGCAGCCCGTTTGACATTGGGGTATTTTTCCATTGGCACACTCTTCCAGAACTCAATGGTCCCTTCCCTTAGAACAGGTTTCAGATGGTCCTCCTCACAAAGATCGATCATCTCCAACTCGGCCGCTGCCTCGTCTGTGACTAGCGGTTCTTTCAAACAGTCCGTCTCTGCATTAAACGGGTCGACGAGGAACGTAATCTGTGGCCTTTTCAGCTGTAGATCACGGAACCGGGTCACAAAGCTGTCGTGAAGGTCTTCAACCAGTGTTGCATATCTGGCTGTTTGCTTTTTCAGGGCGGCGCTGGTGGCTTGCCTGCTTGCTTTTAGCAATGCGGGAAAATACACTAACCCCTTTGAATATGTGTCTCGAACAGCTTCAGTTTGTTGACAAACGCAAACACACTTTGCACCAGGTCAGGCAGCAACTGTGTCTGCTTCTCTGCCTGATTTTTCAAAATGTTTAACTTGTGCTGGTGAAGCTCAGTACCTTTTGGAAATTCCTGGTCGACGTTAGCATGGAGTGAGCTGAAGTGACGCTGAAGATTTGAAGCCTTGAAATGCGCTAATGTGGCATATAAGGCAGAGTGGCTTGCCATTACGTTGAACGAAGAAATATAAACTCTCCCACTCTGTTAAAACGTCCTGTGTTCATCTTCATATTTTCGTTTTGCTGTGTTGTGCCATTTTCAGAGCGAACTTGGCTTGTTTCACACTCAACAATTAGGCCCTCCCTCCCTCAAAGCTGATTGGTTCACAGGCATTTTTGTGATTGGCTGTCAGGCTACATCAAACTTAGACATGCTGTCATGCTCTCATACTGACGGGCACGGGCAATTTTTAACACAAATACAATGGATGGGCCTAACATTGCTAAAAAAAAAAAAAAAAAAAAGAACACACAAAATGAACTGAGGAGCCGCATGAGACCGGGCAAAGAGCCACATGAGACCGGGCAAAGAGCCACATGAGACCGGGCAAAGAGCCACATGCGGCTCGGGAGCTGCGGGTTGGCCAGGCCTGCTTTAGCCCAATATGAGGAGATGATTTATTTCCCCCAGGAAGGTCTGATGGAGGTTTTAAAATTTGGGCTGACAAAGGACAAAATATGGCATAACCCTTCTTTATTCTTTAAATACTTACAATTGAGGAACTTCATAAAAACAGAGGAAAATCAGTCATTGTCTATCCCTCGCATGTCAACAATAGGAAAGATAAAGGAAGGACTGTTGGGGGAGAGGAATCATCTCCAAGATCTATGACCTTCTCTTAGAAAAGTCCTCAGTCATCTGTAAAGAGACTTGAGGGATGGAAGGAAGACTTGCAGGAAGACATCACTGTTGACGAGTGGACAAATACATGTGCTAAAGCGCAATCACAGACACTTCACACACGTCTTAAATTGATACAGTATCACTGGCTAATGACAACACACATAACCCCAGAAAAACAGAAAACAACTTGAACAAAACGAAACACAATACTACCTTGACTTCCCACTTGTTGGCCCATGTACCAATGGACCTTTTCTGCCAGCTGCCCAAAAGAACCAGATGTGATTTGCAGTTGTGTATACTTTTAGTCAGGGTAGTGGTAAAGTGAAAAAGGTGTGTCCAGGCCATCTACGTGCCTGGGCCTAAAACTGTCTGATATTAAGACAGTAACGCAAATGTCCTCAGTTGTTATAATGATTTCCTTGCGTTAGTTTCCCCCAAAGAACCCTCCCCGACTGCCCAATGTTTCATTACTCTAATTATAATTATATTCTGTAAAGGCAAGAATGTTTAAGGTAATGGACAAAATAAAAAAGAAAGAAGGGCAACTAGTAATGATTACAGAAAGGGTCTAGCCTTTATTTTACATTAGGGCCTGGCTTTATATAATATTATGAATATAAAGCATTTTGAATATTATACTGTTAAATCATGAAAAGAATATTCACCCAATGTCTTCATGAAGAAGTCCAGCTCTTACTGTGCCCTTTTACATTTTAAAGTATATCGAGAAAAACATTTAATTTTAATTTTAGAAATACACTGGACTACCTAGTTTATTTGTCAATCTTGGATACTTCCTCTCCTCTGCTCTCACCCTTTAGTTGTATTACTAACTCTTTAACAGGCATAGCTAACTCAAAATATTCACTTTTCTGTAATTTACAGGAAAATAAAAACAAAACTGACTGAACAATCTGCTTCTGCATGTTTTCAAGCAGTCTGTGAAGTGTCCACCGTGCAGGATCTAAGTTCATTATTGAAGTTCTTGTCAGCAAAGTAAAGTCTCTTAAAGGCTTTATATGTGATTTTTTGATCCAGCAGATGTCGCCCTTTATTATTATTTTATTTTTTTATTCTCTTTTTATTAAATGGTTTTTTAAATTAAAACAGAAACAGGCAATGGGAAAAAAAAAATACAAAGAAAAACTCTAAACATAAATTATTCAGAGGCTATATGTTCCCAGGCCTGTCTGCAAGTTCCCACTTTAAAAGGGTTGGTCTGGTGTAAACCTCCTTGTGACATGATATGTTGTCAATGTTCCACATTTTAAAGAGCGATTGATTTACCTGTATACATTTTTAGTAAGAGAATCCAGTATTTTATAAATTCCTGCCTAAAGATATATGTCTTTAAATACATACATATACACACACACATATATATATATATACATGCACTTGCTCACATACATATACCCATCCACACACATACATGAATACACATACTCAAAGTGCACATATACAGTATATACATACATTATTATTATAATATTCCCCTTTTCTTTTTTCTTCTTCTATTTTGCTTTTTCTTTCTTTCTTTCTTTCTTTCTTTTTCCCATTTATGACTCAAGAACAGTTGTTCAATCGCAGATCAGAGTCAATACCGAGTCATATCATAAAAGAGAGAAAAGGGACCCAGATTATGTCATATTTGTACACAGCGTCCATGTTGCTGTATATGACTTTTTCCAGTTTGGCTATTTTTCCAAGTGAATGATACCAGTCTAGGGTGGTGGGAGCTGAAACGTCTTTCCATCTACAGTATATTAGCTTTTTAGCGACTGCAAAAGCTGTAGCCAGCCACTTGCTGTTAGTTTGAGATTCGAGTCTGGAAATTACACCGAGCAGGCAAACTGCAGGGACTGGGTCTATTTGCTTACTTATTATTTCACTTACTTTTTGACATACCTCCACCCAGAAGCTCTTAATTTTTATACAATCCCAGAACATGTGTAGGTAGGTCCCTGTCTCAGATGAACATTTCCAGCAGGTGCCTGTCTGTCTGAGGCCTACTCTATGTAACTTCCTAGGGGTCCAGTGGTATCGGTGCACGGTTTTGAGTTGTGTTAATTTCAGTGAAACGTTTTTGGAGACTGTATGGGCTCTGCGCCAGACCTCATCCCACTCTTCTTCAGTTATGTCGCACCCTAAATCTGTACTCCACAGTCTCCTTGTTCCCTGAAAGTTCGATGTTATCTTGTTAATAAGTTCTTTATAGATTCCAGGTGTGTTTATTTTAGATTGATCTCGTTCTAGTAAGCATTTGTCCCCATGTGTTGCAGACAGGTTCTTTTTACTATTATTCCTGAGGGATACGACTGCACTTCTTAATTGGAAATATTTCCACCAAGGTAATTGGACAGGAGACATCTCTGCTTTCAGATCATCATATGATTTGAATCCAACCTCATTTTTACAAGTATAATACTTTACAGTAACCACAGTAATTGTTGCAACATAAGAACTCAACAACATTAGGCAACTCCTATTCGTGCCTGTAATGTATGTTAGTATAGAATCAATCTATTTAAATACTTGAAATAATGGTCAACAGGCATATCTCGCAAAGTCAAAACAAACTAAGACACACCTCCAAAAAAGAAACAAACCAACAGAACAAAAAGAAAAAAAAAAAAAGGAAGTTACTCCTGATACTTTAGATAGCAAATATTTTACAGTCAGGAGTGGCAACCTGTAGTCATTTGTTAGAGAATAAGTGCTGTCTTGAACAAATATTGAAAAAGGCCCAATTGGCAGATTTAGGCTACTTTAGTGAAGGCTAGATGCACCTTAATATCTGCACCCAAACAGAAACAAATTTATCCCCAACTCCTTGGAAGTGTTCCGTTTTGTTAACGAGGCTCTCAGTCAGTTTGTGTATAAGTACTTGCCAGAACTTGAAGCAGAGCATCCGGTTTACTTTGGTTCTTGCGATGCTGTCTCTGGTTCCTTGAACGTTGCGTTGCGAAAATGACCTTCAGCTTAGATGGATATATAACATGGGATTTCACCTGTTTCTCTTTGAGTTGTTTTCTGATGGGCGCATAGAGACGCCTCTCCTGCTGCAGTTTAGCGGAATAATCATGGTCGAAAAAAATCTGTGCGCCCTGATAAGTTATGGTTTTCTTCGCCCATGCAGAGTTCAGAACTTTTTGCTTCATATCCCACTGTAAAAAGCGGACAATAATGGACCGGAGGGTGGCTCCTTCTGTCACAGGTCTGTTTGCGATCTGTTTCCCAGATTGTTTGCAAAAAAAGTGCAGACTCTGAAAACTCTGAAAACATCACAGACAGTGGGACTCGGGTGTTACACCCATTGCGGTGTAGTAGTTATTATCGAATGTGATGCGATTCCCCTCAAACTTTACATCTTTGGTACTCCAGGCGATATGTTGTTTTGTTTGAAAATCGATAAATTTAACCACGATAGATCTGGAGAAGTTCGGATTTCCTTTTTTTAATGCCATTGATCTGTGTGCACGCTCAATGCCGAGGATTTCATCATCGGGAAGTTTGAGGGCAACTTTTAATAGTTTTGTCGTGAATTCGAGCATGTTCTCCTTGCCCTCTGCTCCTTCCTTCACTCCATAAATCTGTAAATTGTACCTTCTTGTCTTCACAGTGTGCTTCCAATGCAGCGTTGATTGTGCATCATGTAGATTAACAGTCGGTCAGCTCGTGTTCCCTGATCTTCCACATCGCTCACTCTTTGCTCCGCTACATTCAATCTTTTTTCCCATTTCCGTATTTGCACACTCATGTCTTTCAGGGATTCTTCAATTTTATCCAACCTTTCTGTCACGTCCTTTCTCATTCCTTTCATCTCTGCTAATCCCTCGCTAATCAAATTACCTGCAGCACCTGTTGAGTCGTTAGCTGTGGTGGCGCAGGCCTCTAGATTTGTTATAGGTTTGCTCGCACCTTCGTTTCTATGTTCTACAGAAGCCACTTAGAGAAACTTATTAAATCTGGGTTAACAGTCTGTGAGGTTGGCAGCTCTGTTCTCACGCTGCCATCTTGCAGGGGACCGGAAGTGACAGTTGTACTTTAATTATAAGATTAAGTTGAACTGTAGTAATGTCCCTATATATTCCCCAAC
The DNA here is from genome assembly GCF_963930695.1 of Labrus bergylta. Classification (NCBI taxonomy): domain Eukaryota; kingdom Metazoa; phylum Chordata; class Actinopteri; order Labriformes; family Labridae; genus Labrus; species Labrus bergylta. The sequence continues at coordinate 32,814,586 of NC_089199.1, forward strand.
TTATTAATCACATATGTATTTTATTTTCTGTTCTTAATCTTTCTTTTTTGTTGTTTGTGTTGATATTTGTTTTTATCTCTTTCCTTTGGTTACGTTATGACTTAACTTATTTGATAAATAATGTTGTGTACTCTGTATGTATGCTAAAAGGTAAAATAAATAAAACATTGTTGGGAAAAAAACCCCTGACCTTTCAGGACAGTTTCCCTTTTTGCTCAGTCCTTTAAAATCAGGAAACATGTTTGTTTCTTCTTCTATGAACTACTCATATTCACTCCCATCTTGAGTTGTGTCATGTTTCTGATGTATTCTCTCTCCTGTTAGACTTTCTCATGAAGAGGTTCAGACATGATGACAAGAAGAACAATGAAGACGTTACATCTGATCACTTGGAGGGTGAGAACACTTTCTTTCATATTGTTTGTAAGCCTGAAGAAGAAGGTATCTCTACATTTTGGAATAAAGTAAGTAGGGCTGAGCCCATGTAGTCGAGTACTCGATGATTGGTTTGTCAGCGCCTCAGTCGACAGTCTCTCAGCGAGCATAAGGATCGTTCCACTCCAGCTCTATGGGGGTGTTTAATGTCTAATTGGCTCATAGTCTATCTATGCCTTCCACTTAGTGTGAACATGAATAAATCACCCCAAAGCTTTGACAGAAGCAGCAGATCCTTGTTTAGAGAATTTTATTGACTACAAGAGATGTCAGTCATCGGCACAGTCGCGTGCTATTGGCCGTCAGAACAGGAGGAGGCCCCTCCTTCAGTGTTTCCCCTCGGTGTACAGCTTTGGGTGGGTTGATCAAGGTGTTCATGTGTTTCTTTAATGGCAGCAGTCAATCAGGGCCGTAACCAGGGTTTAGAAAACAAATGCAACTCGAGCTAAACAGCCGACCAACACAAACTCACACACATACTTCCTGTTTGTAAAGTGAATGATCTGTCGATCACATGCAGCCCGATCCACAGGTGATGATCCCAACAGAGCACCCATGACGTTTCAAAGTAAACATTGCTCTATTTGCTGTTTTATAGTCAGCACCATGGACTGGTTTCTGGCTCCCCCAGAACATTTTCAGCAGCTCACATTTCTTTTCCTGCAATCTGATCAGTTTTGATTCAGTCGTTTGTGTCTTTTCTGCAGAACTTTATGATTCTAATCTCGTCTTTTTGTCCTGTTTGTGTCTTATACACAAACAGTCCGACAGTGGGACAGCTCGAGCCCTCACAGATTTAGAAGGACCGATCATCAAAGTCAGTGAGTGTGTGAGGGCGGATTGTGTCTGCAGGGCCCTTCACTCATGCCCTTTTATGGGCATTGATGGGCGGTTACCTATGCTAATTGGGAACAACAGGAACACACGTTCAACTTACGAAGGACAAGGAGATAAGGACACAGCTGCAAATATTCAGTCAAGCACACGTTGGTGAATGTGACCGAGAGTCTTCTTAGAAATCTTCTTAAGAACAAAAAACTTTGTGGCTCCAACGGGGAATATCCAGAGTTGAAAAAATGGTCCTAAATTTATGATCAAACTCACAATAGAACCATCAGTGCACCATGTAGGTCCTCAAACTGCTCACTAACTGTTTTTACAAACTCAATTTTAAAAGATAGAAATAAATGAGAATGTATTCTATGTATGGAATCTTCTGTAATCTTCTGTTTGTGTTCTCTCCTACAGAGACAGTCTGTATGAAGGAAGGACATCCCGGAAAGGAATCTGTCTGATGAAGGGTTTGATTAAAACCTTTTTTAAAAGGGTTGATGAACACAGGGATTGACCTCATGAATGTTCATCTTTGTTCCCACACACCTTGTATACGTGCCTTTCTGTGTTATTGCTCTGATTTTATTTAATGTCTGCACCTTCCTGTTTTATGTCCCTTTTTTTAAAGATAAATGAAACAATACGTACATGTAGCATCTGAAGACAGCTTCATGCCTAACAAAAGCTACGTATCAATCTGCTGTTGGAAAAACACTTTTTTAGGGTTTTCACACCTGCAGAAACTCCTGATGTTTCCAGGCTGAGCGTCATGTGTGAACAGAAACAGCTGAATGAAGAGTGTCCCGCTGTGAGGTACATGTGTGAACAACCAGAACGGGAGAACATCCGGAGCAGTCCTCCTGAGATGATCTAGATATTTTCAGGAGTGCAGATGTGAAAACAGCTGATTTCTTTCCCGGTGTTACGACCTCCTTTACCAAAATAATAAATCAATGGCTCAAAACATGGAGACTGAAAACATAGAAGGACGCCACACAGATTTAAAAATTCAACCAAAGTATTACAAGGTGCTGAGCCAACCACGTACTGGGTCGTCGCTCTTGGCTCCTCCCCCTAAAATGACCCAACAAAATGCCCGGGTCTCTCCTACCTGCCTCTAAATACAACTCCTCTTTCCTGAACATAGATTGTACTCAGGTGTGCAGCAGGTAGAGGGAGACAGACAGAAACATTAAAACATTCAGTTTGATTCGTTCAGAGTTCCTGAAAATGTTCAATGAGCTCAACATGGACTTACTATCCACAGACTGAGACTCCACTGATCTGTTACATTTTTAAATGTCAGGAGGACTCATAAGAAGTTGATCATGTATCTGGAGCTGGAGGCATGTTTCTCATTTTTTTGTTTTTTTGTATGAACCTCTATTTAGTCAAGTTACAAGGCTTGTACAGATTTTTGCTTGATTATTCAAATTGCAAATGTAATGTGAGAAAAATGTAAATGTGTCTGTTGTGTGCTTTTGAAATGATTTAGTAAATACATTCATCTCACTGTGCTTCAAATTACTTAAGAGAGATGGGAGGACGGACACCAGCCTCGTGTTTGTGCGTTAAGCTGAGCATCGTTGGTGCGTTCCATTTCCCTCGGATCTCGAGTCTGGGAATGACGTCACACCCGAGTTAACTGCGTTCCAGTTAAGAGTTGGTAACAAGTCGGACAAGCTCCATGAACGCCTCCAGGAGAACCTTTGTTTTGTTAGCTTATACCAGACGATGACATCACACTGTGATAGTTTGCGTGCGACAAAAAACATGACAACACGTCCACACGTAGAACGTGCACGATACCATCGGTGTGATGATTTAATTACACACAAAGTAATAACACAACAGTTACAGCTTAAAGGTCACTGTCGATGCACGTAGCAGCCATCTTGGATTTTAACTCTACTCAAGGTCCTCGGAGTTTCCAGGTCGGAATTCCGACTTCAGGGGGCGAAGATCAAGTGTAGCGCAGCATGAGACTGGAAAGATCGACTAATCCGCATTTGCTGCAATTTGTCCTGATACTGTGACGCCATGGCCTTAACCAGCTAAGAGGTCACAGAGCAGAACTTGTTGCTAATCAATACATGAAGCATAAAGTGGCTTTTACTTTGAAAATACTCGTAGAGAAAGGCTAGTCGTGGCTCGCCCTTCACTGCTTCTGTTAGTGCAGGCGCCTTAACAACACCCACGCACTGCCTAGTTGGGGGAGGGGGGGAGGACACTCTCCACGTGATCTGCGGATCATTCACTTTACAAATAGGAAGTGAATGTGTGTGAGTTTGTGTTGGTCGGCTGGTTAGCTCAGGTGCATTTGAAGGTTTCATTTGGGCGTGGATTTTGCATTCTCCGAAATACCTTGACGACAAAACATGAAGAGAAAAGATTCTTGACCTCACTTTTTGATAATCCCCGGTTGCGGCCCTGGTGGACGCCAGTAAAGCTCAGCTCATTGAATCCTCCGTCACAGCATGTGATGTGAGCGAGTCAGTGACAAAATCAGCGACATTCCACTGTTTGTCCTGACAAACTCTGAGCCCCCCCTCTGTCGCTCGTGAAGACATGGAAAAGAAACGAGGGCGGCCGACAAGATGCCAAGAGTGTCCTTCAGGAAAATTCATTTGAATTATTTCTCTTTCGTCACCCAGCAGAGCACGTTAGCATGTTAGCATGTTGTTGAAAGATCAGAAAGAGTTAGGCAACTGTTGAATTTATTTTTACCATATATGTTCTTTTTCTTTTATTATCATTTAATCAATTTATCATTTACTCCATATGTCATATAGTCATAACTCCTTTTTTTGGCTTTTACATATCCTGTCAATCCTACACACACCCGCGGTGCCTATGCACCTGTGAGGTCAGGATAAGTGTGCCATACATTGAGCAAAACCACATACGAGCTCGTAGGTGTATAGCGTTTCTGTGAATCTGCCTGGTTCAAGCTAAAACTACATATGAACTTAGTATCACCTGTGTTACCTTAATGCTTTGACATTAAAACCACATATGAACTTAGTATCACCTGTGTTACCTTGTATGATTTGACATTAAAACCACATATGAACTTAGTATCACCTGTGTTACCTTGTATGATTTGACATTAAAACCACATATGAACTTAGTATCACCTGTGTTACCTTGTATGATTTGACATTAAAACCACATATGAACTTAGTATCACCTGTGGATGTATCACGTTTCTGTGAATATGAATTGTTGAGGTTTTACAGAATCTTGAAAAAGAGACCGTCTGGCTATAAACACGTTGTGGAAAAGCTGATCGAGGTTCTTTTTTACTTTTCTAAAGGACTCCACATCACTCTGACTTTTGAATCCCCATTTTGGGACTTAGTCTCTGAGACCGAGATTTTTTAAAACCTCAAGTGTCCACACTCTCAGGTTTAGACTTTGGTCTTTGTGTTTTGCTTTTACTTTTTACATTTTTATATTTTTACTTTTACTGTTTTGTATTTTCATTTGGAATATCATCTGAAGTTTTTTAAATACATTTTCGGAAACTTTTTGAAATCATTTTCTGACTGAAATCATTCACACCACAAAGACTGGAGTCTCCCTTAAGGACCCCGTGAACCTCGGAAGGTAAGCTTGAGCAGTCACACCACGGCACACTTCTACTGACTTTTACTACACACCTCATACACACCTAACATCCCAGTAGGGAGAGATTACAGTTATTCCCTCTCCGGGGGGTAATCTAGAGTCCTGTACCAGGGGTTATTCTTGAATCTAATTATTCTAGAAATGAATGTTAGGCAGATAATCCTGGGGCTGTGTGATTATAACAAGTCCTCTCTCCTCCAAAAGGTGTTAGAGGAGTAATTTTACAAAGCTCCTGGTACTAGGAAAGAGGAGACTAGTGGCTGGTAGGGAGTGAGCTCTCACTTAGTTCTAGGAAAGAGGAGACTAGTTAACTAATGGGTGGTGAGCTTCAGTGAGCTGTAGTAAAGTTATTCACCCCTTTGTGCATGTCCAGGACATGTTACAAAACAAAATGAGCAAGTTTAAACACATCAAACTGAAACAGCCATTCCAGTTTTTACACATCTGTCCTCCATAATATTTCAGAATTTTGACGAGCTACTTTTTTTTTGTATTTTGTGATGGACTTTTAACACATTTTTATGTAAAAGACTTGTCTTTTTTTTACCTTTTTTAGTGTTTGACCAAATCAAAGTCAAATACCTTTATTAATTAGATTTTATCTGTGGTAGCATCTATTATCACTTATTGATCGTGTTCTCTATGATTTTACTGCCAATCCAGCTATTGAATTAAAATGGAACAGGTTGAAAAAGGAGCTAATTAAACTTAACTTACAATAAAGTTCCAGTTTTATTAAAGTGTCTCAAAACAATATGAAATCTCTCTCCAGTCCAACATGTTAAAGTGTCTTTGAGCGACACACTGAACCCGTGCCATTAAAAAGTGCTTTATAACTGCTGTAAACATAAATAATCAAAGTGCTTTATAACTGCTGTAAATATAAATAATCAAAGTGCTTTATAACTGCTGTAAACATAAATAATCAAAGTGTTTTATAACTGCTGTAAACATAAATAATCAAAGTGTTTTATAACTGCTGTAAACATAAATAATCAAAGTGTTTTATAACTGCTGTAAACATAAATAATCAAAGTGCTTTATAACTGCTGTAAATATAAATAATCAAAGTGTTTTATAACTGCTGTAAATATAAATAATCAAAGTGCTTTATAACTGCTGTAAACATAAATAATCAAAGTGCTTTATAACTGCTGTAAACATAAATAATCAAAGTGCTTTATAACTGCTGTGAACATAAATAATCAAAGTGCTTTATAACTGCTGTAAACATAAATAATCAAAGTGTTTTATAACTGCTGTAAACATAAATAATCAAAGTGCTTTATAACTGCTGTAAATATAAATAATCAAAGTGCTTTATAACTGCTGTAAACATAAATAATCAAAGTGCTTTATAACTGCTGTAAACATAAATAATCAAAGTGCTTGTAGCTCTGAAAGGTTCAGAATAACCAACATGTAGAATTAAAACCATGAAACTTCAGTTTATGCTGAAAATAAATGATGAGTGAATATTTTGCAGCTGAAGTCAAATATAATGTGATGAAGGTTTTATTTTTGTGTTACTGATATTAATAATGATGAGTCTGTGTGAAGTGAACATTAGAACCTTCAGGATTTATTAACCAGCGACCCCTCTCATCCCCTGCACTCCCAGTTTAGGTTTCAGACGCTTCAGACTGCCACGAGTCACAGACCATGATTACAAACAATCACTGGTCCCAAGTGTGATTCCATTATTACATTTATAAAGTCAAAAAAACATAGCCCCCCCCCATACCCCCAAACTTTACTGCTCAGAAAATGTTGTCTTGTTTGTCATCATGTTTTCTTTGTTGTGAAGACAAAGACAGTTTTCCACATGGTGACAAAGAAAGTCCTAACCTGTTTGAGGACTGTTGATTCAGACTGCTTTAGTTTGAGCCCGGTGTAAACTGGACTCTGACTGTTTCCTGTTGTTGACTGAGAGGTTTGACTTCATCAACGTTCATGTCTGTTCACGCTGTAGACTGATGATGATGATGATGATGATGATGATGATCTTGGAGGTATCAAGTCATTTCACACAGAGCTTCTTCATTTCTGTACAAACGTTTGAATAAAACATGAAAAATGTCAAACTGTGTCTTCTGACTGTCGAACACTGAAGTGATTTTTACTGACAAGAAACAAACAAAGCAGCTGCTCTCAGAGTTTAATTCACACACTTTAACTTTTGTCCTCTGACTTGATTTGAGGATAACAAGAGGAAACTTTACAGACTGAATAACGTGAGCAGTGTAAATAAATACTACACGCTGTAGGCTTTTATGAAAATGTAAATGTTAGGAAGGGTTCAAATTTATTGGGTGACTATCACCATGGGCCTCGGGTCAGGATGCATGAACTTCAGTTATGGTTTATTTCTTTAAATTCAAGTCAAAGGTTCAATAAAGGGGGAAACAAAAATGAAATAAACACACATAGTTCAAACTTCAGAGTGAAGGTGAAGAGGAGCGAGAGCAGTCTTTAAATGAGCAGTGATCAGGTGAATTCTGATAGAGGACAAACAACAACCAATCAATGAAGGGGAAGGAGAAACCAGGAAGTGAACTGAGGTAGGTGAAGAAGGGAAGTGAGATAAAATAGTGATCTTTACTACAGTAAATTAACTCTAAAAAGACTGTTATAAACTTCCAGGTGGGATTAAGGGTTAAGTGTTGCTTTATGTGTTGATTCAATTATTTAAATATATAAGTTTAAGATAGTTTCAACATAGGAGCTCGACAAACGGGATGTTTTCTAGAGACTTGGCTGCATGAAAACTCGCCATCTGCAGCATTAGAGGTACCTGGCTATCAAATCTTCAGAAGAGATAGAGTGACATCAAAGGGAGGCGGGGTCATGGTTTATGTGAAGGATAGTATTCAATGTAATGAATTAACTTGGTCAAATTGTGAGCTGAATGTATTGGCTTGAATATCACTTTGTCACCACAAATGTCTTTTGTCCTGATTGTAATTTACCGCCCACCCTCTGCAAATAATGCATTTTATGAAAAGTTCCAAAACATGCTTGTAGAGTGCAATTTTAAAAAAGAGGTGATAATAATGGGCGATTTTAATGTTAATTGGGAAGATAAGGCTACTAGAAAGAACCTCAAACAAATAACTGATGGTTTAGATCTCTCACAGCTGATCAAGGGTCCAAGAAGAATAACCCAATCCACCAGAACTCAGATTGATTTGGTATTTAGTAACAGACCTGAGAGAATGACTAAATCTCTCAATATGATCACTGGGATATCTGACCACAATCTTATTCTGGTGATCAGAAAATTAACAAAAATGAGATTTAGCCCCTCAATTGCCAAAGAGAATGAATCTCTTAGAATTCCTAAGAACAAGCAGGAATGTTTTAAAAACACTATAAATAGCGTCAATTGGAATGATTTGCTCTTGGGAAAAAACTTGCAGGAGGGCAGTCAAATATTCTCAAGTAAAGTGCATAGTGTCATCACAGAATTCTCCCGTAAGTTTAAGTATAGGAATAAAAAGAACAGTCTTCCCTGGATAAATGCAGATATTTTAAAACTGATGAAAGAGCGAGATCTGGCACTGAAAATGGCCATTAAGACCAGATTGTTCCACGACAAATTCATTTTGCCATGTTAAGAAATAAGGTGATAACAGGGTTGAGGAAGGCTAGGGCTGATTCTTTTATGACAATAATTAATGAGGCGAGGGGAAACTCTAAATTAATATGGAGTCAGTTAAAAAAGCTCCTGGGTCAACAAACCAAAGCAGGAAAACAAATTGAACTTAGCCTGAATGGAAACCTGACGAAGGACCCAGCTGAAGTAGCTGGAGCTCTTAATCGATACTTTGTCGATTCTGTAGCAACTATTGCACAGAGCTTCTCTGCTAAGCAGGTTAATCTGTGCTTGGCAAACAAAACAGAGCCAGCTTTCCATTTTATAAATGTTAGTGAATCAAAGATCACAGAAATTATTAGATCCCTCAAGCCATCAAAAGCAAAAGATGATTTTGGGATGGACTCAACAATGGTTAAGGATCTTGGTGCAGCATTAGCCAAACCCATCACCAAAATCATTAATCTCTCAATATCACAGGGTGAATTCCCAAGGGTGTGGAAATCTGCCGTTATTTCACCAATGTACAAATCTGGTGATCCCCATTCACCCTGCAATTATAGGCCCATCAGCATTCTTCCTAGTATGTCTAAAGTTGCAGAGAAATGGGCGGCTGAGAAAATTATACATCACCTGAACAACAGCTCTTATCACCTGCATCCAATGCAGTTTGGATTCAGATCCAACCACTCAACAGAGACAGCTAACTGCTTCCTCATTGAAAAAATCAAATCACTGCTAGATAACCGTGGCATTGTTGGTGCTGTCTTTCTGGATCTCAGAAAAGCATTTGACACTGTAAATCACAGGGTTCTTCTATCTAAGTTATCCACCTTTAATTTCTCTGCTGATGCACTTAAATGGGTAGAATCATATCTCTCCAACCGCTCTCAAAGTGTGTGAATACTTAATTATCAATCTGACGCCCTCTGCTTGTCCACGGGCGTTCCGCAGGGATCTATACTGGGCCCACTTTTATTCTTCCTGTATGTAAATGACCTGCCATCTGTGTGTCCTGAGGTTAACATTCAAATGTATGCTGACGATACAGTTTTGTATGTGCATGGTTTAACAAAAGCAGAAGTTGCTTCAAAACTAACAACCGCAATGGTCAAAATTACAGCATGGCTTAATCAGTGCTGTCTCCAACTTAACGTGTCTGAAACTGTTGGTATGTTCTTCACTAAAACAAATGACTCAAACCAGATATCCGATCCAGATATACTTGTGTCAGAAGAAAAACTACAGATTGTAAAAGAATTCAAATACCTTGGCATTATACTTGACTCCAACCTGAACTTTAAAGCACATGTAAAAAAAAGTCTGTAAACAAATTAAATTTAACCTTGCCAACTTCAGATTTATCAGAAACTCCATGTCTACTGAAGCAGCCAACATGTACATGCATTCAATGATTTTCTCATATATGACCTACTGTATGACAAGCTGGTCTCAGGCAAGTCACACCACATTAAAACCACTACAGTCTTTGTATAAACAGACAATAAAAGTTTTAGACAAAAAACCAAAGCAATTCCACCACTGTTCAATCCTCAGAAAATACAACCTCCTGAGCTGGGAGAACATGATTAAACACAAAAATGCTCCTTTATAAAATCTCACATGGTTTGGCCCCTCCCCCACTCAGAGAGTTTGTAAGCATATGAACAAACACACATCACTTCAGGAGGGGTGTCTCAAGAGGCGACTGCATTATTCCTCTAAGGAAGTGTGTTTTTAGTCAGTCGGCCTTTTCTGTTCCAGCCTCACGTGAATGGAACAACATCCCAACAGTTATCAGAGAGAGCAACACATATCGTTCATTTAGTTCACATCTGAAACACTGGCTATTTGATAACCACATCTGTCAGCACTAAACCTGTTCCGCTCGCTGCTGCCCCCTTGTGTCTGGTTGTTGATGAATGTGTCCTGTTTTTTAAATGAATGTGTCCTGCGTGTTGTTGTCTGTTGAGGTGAGCTTCAGGTATAGCTCACTCAATGTTTTTTATGTGGCCTTGTGTAATTTGTAATTTCTACGTGTTTATTGTATATTGTGTTACATGTTGTTTTGTTGTGTGCACGTTACAGTTACTTTAGTAGGTTATTGGATACGTGCTTTTACTAATACTTGTTTTTGTAGCTTTTAGCAATGTTTGAATTTTTTTTTTTTTTTTTTTTTAGGGAGCCTTTTATAAAATCTGGCCAGGGACAACAGATGAAAATTAGCCTTTTGGCTAACTCTGGCACATTTACAGAAATGTTTATTAATATGCAATGTCCCTGTAAAATAAAAATAAAATAAGATATAAAACGGCACAGTGTTACATTTAATTTTAAAGAATATGATGAATTCCTGTTTGAAGTTAACCATCAGAATTATTAAACATTTTTTGAATTATTTAACAAAACATCTACTGCAGTTAAAATGTAAAATAATTCAGCTGTAACTTTAATACAAAAATATGAGACAGAAATAAAAGAGAAACACAGTGACCGTTTAGCTGCTCTCTAAATAGTTAAACTTAAAAAAATCACTTTTGTTTCATTGAGCTGATAAATGTTCAAACTTATTTGTTGGGGATTGTGCTACAGTATTGTGAGAAGGTTTTATTTATTCATTCAGACTTTTATTGTTTGTGTTTTCGACATAATACTTTTATTTTGAAGGACGATCATCGAAAGTGTTGCTAGGAGATCATCGTGTTAGTGACGTCACAGCAGCGTCCTCTGAAGTGCCCGTCAGTGACGTCACGTTGAATGTTCAGATCAACAACTATGAAGCTTCTTCCTCTCGTGTGTCTCTGCGTCGTGACTCGGTCTGGAATAACGTTTGCTGATGAAAACGGTGAGAAAAGTAACGGCTCATATTTACTCTGAACTGTTTGAGATTGAAATGGATGAAAAATAAATGTAAAAAATGTTGAAACATGAAGTCTGGAGACAGAAAAGTAGGAAGTTTATCAGCGGAGGGGAGATAACGTTAGCACCGGAGACTGTTAGCATCGATATTTAGCTCCGTTTGAAACTAAAGGACATTAATACAGAAATATTAAAACATCAACCTCCACAGCTCAGGTGACGTCATCACATTACAGCCGTTTAACAGACATGCGCAGTGTGATGCTCGTCTCTCTGGGAGTAGATGTTGGAGGGCGTCTCCTCCATCCTGCAGAGAGAAAACTGCAGCATCACTCACATATTATGGACCATGATCAATTACAGATAATACAACATGGATGTGAGTCCACTGTGTGAGGGAGTATCAGAGTTTAATGAAGTTTTTAATGAATTATGAAATAAGAGTCAGAATAAATCAAACTAAAAGAAGAAGCAGAGAAAGAAGTTTCACCTCCTTCTCCTCAGAAATCTCAGATTCAAAGAGTTTAATCGGCTGATTCAGAGACACTTTGACTAAAGAAACGTATGAATACTGATGTAAACATTCACTAGTCTCTGTTCAGAAGTGTGACATGTTTGTTTTTTATCTTTGATATCAGATGAATGTGTAAAGAAAAGGATGAGGAGACAGAAACATCAACATGAGGGTTTATAAATGAGATAGATGGTTAAATATGATGAATATGTGTCACATAGTAAAATGTAAACGACTGTGAAGACGCCCGAGTTCAGTGGAAATGATTTCATGATGACATTTAGCTACACAAAGATAAACAGTGAGATTATTATGATCAGAAACTGACATTAGATTATCACACAAACTTAACTTTATTTTTCTGCATGTAAACAAACTGATTCATCCTCGTGTTTCTGTCTCAGGTGGAGTGGTGGTGAAAGAAGACAGTGATGCTGTGTTACCGTGTTCCCTCAGCACCAAGGAGAACATCGAGACGAAGCTGTTTGACTGGAAGAAAGACGATCACAAGGAGGTGTTCATGTACGACGGAGGAGATTATTACGCTCACGGCCTTTCAGGTCAAGACAAACAGTTTGAAGGTCGAGTCTCACATTTTAACGACGAGCTGAAGAACGGTAACGCCTCCATAAAGATCAGGAAGACCAAGGTGGCCGACAGTGGAAACTACACCTGTTTTTTTCCTCGTCTGCAGCCGAGTCAAATGTTCCACATTGAGCTGGTTGTTGGTGAGTTTTCTGGTTCAGTCAGACGTGTTTGAAGAGTCCCAGGTGGATTTCAAATAAACATCTGGCAGGTGTTCATCCCCACAGAGCTGCAGCCACATCTGGAGAGACACAGTTTGTATCAGACATGAAACACGTGATCCATAATGTCACTCTGCACAGCCACAGTTCAGCTCTACACACATTATAAAGGCAGCACATTTACATTCTTCCTCCAGGGTGAAGTTGATCATCTGTCCCTCTAACATCTCATGTCTTTTACCTTCCAGGTGCTATCTTAACCTCTTGGTGTTTGTTGGTTATTTGGAGTATTTTAGTCTCGTATTACCTCCACATTTTAAACTGTATTATTCTGAGAACACAAGGAGCTGATACGTCTTCTTTATATGACTGTAAAGCAAACACTCTGAGGTTTCATCAGGTGACTCCATGTTCATTAAGGTTGTTAAAGAGTTGAACAGACGAAGAATTAAACAGCTGCTAATCAACATTTTCTTTGTTTGGTTTCATTTAATTTCATCTTCCAGATCCAGAAAACTCCGTCATTATTACGTCCATCAGGCTGAAACTCTCAGGACTTGTCCTTCCACTTGTCTTTAATGTGTGTGTGAAGTTTCATGTTGACACACTGAACAGGCTGGGAGATATTTTACAAAGTGCAGTACAGAGTTTGTCCAGCAGGTGTCCACAGAGCTCTCTAAAACTTCTCCAAAGTGACAGAAAGAAGTTAATTAAACTCTTTATGACGCTGACAAAATGTCCAAATGTGTTTAATGTAATTATATAAAACATTTTATTAATATTTAAATACATATGAACTTATCTACATCACTAAATGATGTCTCTTTAATCAGATAAATCAACTTTCTCTCTTATTAGAGGGACTAACTGTCACAGGAAGTCAGAAACCGTTAACTTCCATATATGGTCAGACAGGTAACTTCACCGGAAACAGACTCGGAGGGGTTTCAGGGTGCTGACTTCTCATAGGTTAGAAGTAGCTGTCAATCAAAGTGAAGTAGCGCTGGTGGAGTGATGCTGTCCTCTGATTGGCTGATGGAGTTAAAAGTCCGACAGGTTTTTTTTCAGGAGTCACAGAAAGACACTGATTGGTTTGACCTGTTCCTGGGCGTTTACTTATCTCAGAGAAACTGACAATTATTTGTCAAACTTTTTGTAAATACTTTAAATGTGTTTATCTTACGTTGTTTCGGAAGTTTCTAGAACTTCTGTAAAAATGATCGCGCGTCACAAATGTCCCTTTCCCCTCATTTGATCTACTTCCGCTTTGAGTCAAACGAGCTGGATCTCTTCGCTGGAGTTTACTCTTCAAAACGTTCTCTTGTTCGTCCATAAAACTTTGGGTTTTGATCTGTTAATGCACGTTTACCTGCAGTATGACGTAATAGTTTGTACGTCACTATCTGCTGTCTGCCGTAAAGTAAGTCGGTATGATTGACATGTGGAGAGTCGCACATTGAAGTGTTTGAATCGTTAGAGAAGTGGAACATGTAAGCTGTCAAACTAGTCACATCCTGTTTCTAGACATATTCACCTAATTCCATAATTCATGTCGTTTGTTTGTTCATTCACTTTGCAACTTATTTCCGGGTCGTATGCATCCTCCACGCGCTAAAAGATTAAAGGACAGAACACCTGAAAAAATCCAAGGTGAGTCCAGATCCTGCTGACAGGTCTAAGTGTGTTGAAGAAGCTGAGAACCAGAGAGCAGTGTACTCATTGTGTTTGTAATGTTGTTTAAAGAATAACTGTAGAGTGATGATGTTTCAAAGCTTTAGCTTTATTTAGATTTGATAGAATGATTCTGAAATATAAACTCTGATATACCATCTTAACAACTACAGGGACTACAAATACTCATTTCCTCTACTTTGGACTTCCACTTCTTAAATCACTCCTGCATGTGTTAATACATCCTACCTGCCAGTCATACAGGTGACTGGTCTCCATGGAAACCAGTTCACTTTAAATCTCTGTCCTTAAAGGCTCAATGAACTTACAAACATGAAATATACTCAAATAAATCTGCTGTTTATGATCAGCTGTTTTCTACCAAAAGGTCAATTTGCTGCTTTCCTGACTAAATCTGTTTTTTTACACCTATTCCTTCTTTAAATCTCAAGCAGGCTTACCTAGGTCCATTCTTTCATTACAAAGTATAATGCTCCATAAAAGTGATTATCAACTGGCGCCCCACGGGCCACATACGGTCCCCCAAAGCTTCTCATGTGGCCCCCAGAATATAAAGGATCTCTGGGGAATAAACCATGAACATACAAATAAAATCACAAGGCTGAGATACTCACATGATGTTAATGGGAGACATTACATTTCCCCTCTGACTCCAACTTCTTCACATCAGGCTTGAAAGCTGTGTGCAAGCATATTTTAAATTCCTGTCCCCTCAGTGTCTGTCATGAAAAAAGCTGGCCAATGACGACCCCTGATCTGTACTTTGTGTTCACAGGCGCTGCTCCCAAGCCTTCAGTCACCATACTCGACCAATCAAAGGACTGGTCTCTGCTGCAGTGTGAAGTTTATGGAGCTTCTCCTCGACCTAAAGTGGAGTGGAGGGACAGTTCTGGAAACATCCTTCATGCTAAAGAAGCACAGGTCACAGAAAGAGGAGGCAGCTACGACATCATCCTCCAAACCACTGTGACCAAGACCGACCACTACAGCTGTGTGGTCACACAGGACCAGATCAAACACCACACTGAGGCCAAGATCTACGTTCACATCAACGGTGAGATGTTTCTTGTTCTACTTTCTGTTTTTCTGTGCGTTCATTCTTTGTTTTAAATGTAAATGAGTTCTGACTGAATGTGAAACGTGTTTGGATACTTCACAAGTGAAACTTTATTCAAAGTGAGTTTAAGAAATTCAGACTTTCAGTGACTCTCTGAACGGACTAACTTGATGACTGGACAGAGAGAAGAAGAAGAGTGTGAAGGTTGACTTTGAGATCAGTTCCAGACGTACAGAGTCAGTGTTTCTCTTGTTGTAGCTCAGTGATGTCAGTGTGGACGTGTTTGTGATAACAGTGAAATGTTCAGGATTAGAAAACAGCTTCATGTTGAGTTCACACATTTCAGGAGCAGGCTCGTCAGTTATCATTTCATATTAACAGTTATGTTTATCCCCAAATATTACAAACACTTTACGTTCTATCCATTCAGATCCTCAGAGTTACGTTTGCTCTGTGGAACATTTATTACAAGACATTTTGAAAACAGGAAAAATGAACAGTGAGAAGTTTTGTGCAGCCGAGGCTCTCGCTTTTTAAACAATGAAAATGTCTTTATTTACTTGGCATCATGTAGACCTTAAAAAAACAAGAACTCATCAGTCCTTCATCAGGAAGTCAAACAGAGATAAAGTTGTACTAGGTGGAGCAGATGTTTACATTTATACATAATATGATGAAAATGTAAATATTGACCACAAACAGGAAACACAACAAAAACAAATCAAAACAACGTTTACAGGAGATTCAAACCCAACTCTTACAGTAAGCCGGCCGTGCACCGGACGATTTCAGGACGACTTAGACCTGACTTTTGAGTCGTACGACTGATTTGAAGTCAGGCCGCATTTCAGCCCGATAGCACGCCGTTAGTGGAGCAGTGTACACTGAGGCGTGATGGTCACGGCCCGATCAGCTGCTCCCTGCTGCTCGGATCATTTGTTCATGTGTGATTGTTTTGGTCGTACGACTGCACACACTTTGCACGGTGAGCGCAGAGCCACCAGCTGATTCTCCCACTTCAGGGACTTCTTTCCTGATTGTTCACAAACTGACAGACAGCGTCTAAAATCACCATGGCAACAGCAGGCATGACTGTTTAATCTGTCTCCACACTCCGATCATGAAAGAACCATCAGCAGGAAACATCTGCAGAGCTCCAGCTGACGGGGAGAATCAGTTCTGATTGAGCTGTCAGTCACTTTGTGTTTATTTGGGATGCTGTGAGAGAGAGAGAGAACGTTTTTCCTGGTGTGTATTAGAGCCGACTGAAATACACATCGATCAGACTTCAACCTCCGTCTGTGGGACTTTTTCTTATTGACACTTGTGATGCTGAACACTGTACAGTATGAGCTCATGAATTCTTTTAGTCGTTCAGTGTTCACTGGACTTTACATTAAAACTCAACAATATTTGACAAAAAGACAGAAAAATGAACGTCCTCGTTTAGACCGGGTGTTCAGTAGTCTGAAAGTTATGGATCCAAAACGCCTCCTGCTGGTTCTTCTTCTTTTCTACCTCTTGTTGCACCTCTAACCAACACGTCTGCTCCCTCCTGTGTAGCTTTAGATGTTTGCCAAACTTTTCCCTCATGAGTAAAAAAACATTTCAATTAATTTCTGCATCACTAAATTAAAATCTTTTAAAAACACAAACTCTCTGTGGCGGCTGAAGATAGAAAAATGCTGCACAGAAACTAAGTGTGTGAAAATATAAAGAAGTCCAAAAGTCCAGATATCTTTGTAGATTTATTAAAACAAAAAGGGAAAACAGTATTTGTAAAGAAAAGGTCCAAAAATGATGATTTAGGTGATGATGACGATGACTCACTCACCCCCTTTGTCTAGCCTCCCGCCACCCCAAATGCACAGGTAAAAATAAAGTAAACCACGCCCACTGCTAATTACCAGAAATAATAAGAAACCCATATAAGGAGCAAAACATAACAAATAATCAACTGAGGTAAAAACACACATTATGGCTCCTACACTCCATCTTACCCACAGTTCACCCTGAACTACCGTACCATTAAAAAAAGTGGAATTCTGCATCTCTACATTAAAAGTGTTCACAACACAAAGACGAGTTCTTAAAGACGTTTGAGCTTGTTGTTGAAATGATCACCTCACACTAACCACCAGGTTTAACTGAGCAGCTGATGGAACAAACTGAAGAAACTATTTAGTTCAGAAAACAAAAGAAATGACCAGAGCGAAGAGGAGGTCAGAAATAATTCAAAAAGAATCGAAATGAAGTGAGGAAGATTATTTACTGAATAGTTTATGACTAAAAATACATTCAGGTGTTAATTCTAACTCTTCATGATGTGTTTCTGTGTGTAGGTCATCATATCTGGTCTCTGTGTGAACATCATGAACTCTTTTTATCTTCAAACTAAAACATTCCTGCAGACATGAATCTAAAAGAGCAAAACTAAACAACACCTGCTGCTCCTTCACACAGGATCAGGAGCTCACTTTAATGTTTCACACCTTCAACTCAAACCTATTTACTTGACAGTTTTTACTGCAGCTGGTCCTGCTGGATTCATCTCCATGGTTACCGTGTTGCTGCTCTCTGATTGGACGCTGCTGCAGATGTTACCTGCTCACCAAAGAGCTCCTGACTGAGAGCTGCACTCAGACGTGACTTCAGACTGAATCAGTGCTCTGAAACGAGTCAGTCGTTAGTTATGATGGAGGAAAGATTTCACACACAAACACACACACACATTCAGAAACACACACACACATTCAGAAACACACACACACATTCAGAAACACACACACACATTCAGAAACACACACACATTCAGAAACACACACACACATTTGTAAGGAGCGGCGTGCCGTCACAGGAATCGGAGACGTTTCAGTGAGTGAGAAGAGACGACGTGTTAATAATGTGAAACATGTCCGAGCTGAATCTACTGAGGCCGACATGATCATTAAAACAGAGTATAACTAGGAGCCTCCTTTAGCTCCAAACACATGCACTGATCGTCCCTTTAATCATTTGATCCATGGAGGTCACTAAAGGCCTTAAAGGGACAGTACACAGTTTGACCGTGTGCTCGTTTGACCTTCTTATGACCACACGGCGTGTTACCTGCAGGAGATGAAAACATACTCGAGCAGCTTCACTAAAAGTCCCACCTTCAAGAAAAACACAGAAACCTGAGTGTCCGCTGTGTTTGTCAATATTTACACCTCTCCATCAGACCGCCTTTTCCTCGGGGACTACTTTCTTTAAAAGCGCACAGCGTCCGTGTTCCTCCACGTGCAGCTCGCCGTATCAGATCAGCGTCACAGAAGAGACGAGGAACACGATGAAACACGATTCAACACGACAGGAAAGACATCAACTCTACCTCCAGCGACTTTCTAAAGTTCAGTTTGTGTCCACTTTGTTTGAAATGTGTCGATGTGATCGTATGTTTGTGACTGAGGTCAGAGCTCCAGGTGATGTCACACCTGATGATGTCATACTGAGGCTGCTGGGTAAAGAGGATTAACTCATCCATTCAGACACATTCACACGCCGCCGACGAAGCAGAGGGAGCAACTTGAGGTTAAGCGTCTCGCCCGAGGACACATGGGACATGTGGCTGCAGGAGCTGGGGATCGAACCCCCGACCTTCCAGTTGAGAGACGACCGACTCGCCCACTGACCCACAGCCGCCCCCGATGTAGACATATAACTAACATTAGAAATAAGAGTAAATGATATTAGTAGTATTCAGATGTTTTTATATCAATAGCAGCAGAAAAACCAACAAGAATCACATCACATATGTTCCACTTTAGAGCCGTATGAGATGAAAAGAGCGCTTACATCTCCATGGACGCTCACACATTCTCACTGTCCAATCATGAAGGGCTACATGACCTTTAACCTCAACTTAGAGACGGCTCACTCGTCGTCCTGAACGGCTTCTGATCAACGGAGACACAACCCACGTCTGCTGGGAGGGAGTGATTGACAGCTGTTTTGGCCTACAGCCATTCCCAGGAGGCGGGACTTAGCATGTGACAGGCTGAGATAAACTAAGGCGTGTACAGTAGAGGAATATAAAAGAAGAGAAGTGGAGATACATGAAGGGATGTGAAATCTTCTTTCCATGAACCTTTGTTTCCTCCGTGTCCACAGGAGCAGCTTCAGAGCCGCACGTCATTGGTTCTCCTGCCGTCGTTCTTTTGCAACGACGCCCTCGTTTTAATCCACCCAGACACGGCTTCTTGGAGGGGGGGGGGGGGGCTGTGACTCCTCTTCAACATGGTAGTACGACTTCTGGTGCGTTCCATTTACCTCTCAAGTCGAATGTCCGAGCTAGGATTGACGTCACACCCGAGTTGAGCGCGTTCCCATGACCAGTTTGAAAACCAGTTTGACCAGCAACATGGACGCCTCCAGCAGTTCTTTAGTTTGATAACAACACACTACGTGATAGTTTGTGTCTGAACGTCACATGACCACATGTCCACAGAGAGAACTTCCACGATACCATCGGTGTGATTGATTTCATTACATCAGTTTCAGCTTAAACGTTACTGTAGATGCACGCAGCAGCCATGTTGGATTTTAGCTCGGGCTACTGAGGTCGCTCCGAGTTTCCAGAGTTGGAGTTCTGACTTCAGGGCCGTCCTTCCTCCTCCAGGTGGTGGCAGGGCGTACGGTTGGACAGGGAGGGGTTCCCTCCAAAAGAGACAGAAATACTGCTGAAGGAAACATGGCAGTCCCGTATTTGTGAACTCAGAGCTGAAAACAACAAACCCAGAGGGAGTTTAAATTCACTCTCTTATTATGAAGTCTTTACTCCACAATACTAAATGTTTATTTCATGTCATGTTAATATTCACAATGTCTTTTAAATATATTGCTTGTCTTCTTCTTTGTGATACTTTACTTATCTACCTCCACATGCTTTAATCTGAAACATCTATTCTGCAGGTTTCTGATGAAATCTTTTGTTTCTATTGTCTCCACAGGCGCTGCTTCCAAGCCGTTTGTCACCACACTCGACCAATCAAAGGACTGGTCTCTGCTGCAGTGTGAAGTTTATGGAGCTTCTCCTCGACCTAAAGTGGAGTGGAGGGACAGTTCTGGAAACATCCTTCATGCTAAAGAAGCACAGGTCACAGAAAGAGGAGGCAGCTACGACATCATCCTCCAAACCACTGTGACCAAGACCGATCACTACAGCTGTGTGGTCACACAGGACCAGATCAAACACCACACTGAGGCAGAGACCTACGTTCACATCAACGGTGAGATCTTTTCATAGTTTCAACTCTAAAGCTGATCTGATGAGACAGGAGGAAGTTTATTCAGAATGTTTCAGAGTTTTAATCCCACGTTTCCTGAGACTCCTCGCTCTAAATATCCTGAATCTACATTTAAGGCTTCAAACAGAAACTGAAGGTTGTGTTAAAAGGTCACATATTCTCCTCCTAATAAAGATGAACTACAGAGTAACGTTAGTTTGTCCTGATGATGATGAACGGCAGGAGACCACCAGTCTGAAAAGATGTTTCATTATTTATTCATAATTCAGCATTTTATATTTATGTGAGGGCTGTCCAACCAGCAACATTTTGAATCTCCATTAATCGCTACATTTCAAAAGTTAGTGGTGATTAAAGACATTTTGAATCCCGTGTGTAACCCTAACTCTAACCCTATGCAGTAACATGTTCAACCTGTAATATCAGGTATGTGGGAGAAACAAACAAGCAGCTGAAATACAGATTGAGACGACAAATCTACCAAAGAAACAAAGGCAAAGAAAATCCGGCCGTTTACATGCACTTCAGAAGACGTGGAGCAGACCATCTGAAAACAGAAGGCATCAAAAGCAACACAAACTGGTCCAGAAGTCAACGCCTCAGAATGGAAACCACGTTCATCAAATGATTGAAAAGAAAGAAACCAAACGGCCCAAATGAAAAACTTTGATTCAGGCCGCCATCTCCTGCTCAGAAGACGGAAGGACAGTTGTTTGGTTTCTCTGCTTTTAACTGCAGCCAACAAGGAAAACGGGGAAATACCGCCACCTGCTGGTGCACCAACAACAACACGGTTTCCCCCTACCTGCTTTTATCCACGGTGCAATGCTGCCATCTGGTGTCCAAAAGGTGGAAGGACAGTGAGAGGGATTGTTTCACATCTATGGAGTTTTAGATCAAACAAAAACTAGTTTGAAATGTTTTCATCTTGTTTTAATGAATGGATGACTTTGTGCATGTTGTTTTGTGTGTCTTTTACTTTCCTTTATTTATTGACAGCATGATCTTAGCACTTTATTTAAAGCTTGATCAGGACACACAGAGTATTGCGTCTATATCGGCCTTTGCAGGTCGTCAAAGAAAAGAGTGCAGCGAGGGACTAAAGACGGGAGTGAAGCTGTGACGTCGTTATGAATGACTTCCAGATCCAAGATGCTTTAGTCATTTATTCTACAAAACACAAGAAACTACAACTGCAGTTACCGGGTGGTAAAATCAACTTGTGATGGCAGTGCAGTGTAGTGTGGCGCTCAACAGAAATGTTCTGCTCCCACGCTCAGCCCCTCTCTCCATCTGAGACTAAACCAGGTGAACAGGTGAGTGCGGCTCATATAATCACTGACATCACCACGACATGTCCCACCTGTAACAAGAAGTAAACAATAAACAAAGCAGTAAACAAACCATGAAACCAAACACACCATCAACTTCCATTCATGGCTCCGACACAGAGGATCCAGAAAGCCTCCAGCCTCCACAACAACTCCATCGTCACGCTCCAGGAGAAACCTCACAGCACAGGATACAACAGCATCAGCGTCTGTAACGTATCCACCTCCCACTCACCTGTATATATCAGAGTCAGCAAACCAGCTCCACCAATCAGGACGTTTGTCACCACAGGGAGGACACATAGAGCACTTGTTTTATTGATTTATTACTACCCCATGAACACTTTGAACACTAAGCTGCATGTGATTTAACGCTGTCCTCTTTTACCGTGTGAACTTTGATGATTTAACGACATTCATGAATTCATTTATTTCTTGTTGTACTCACCTGTTAGAGAAACTTACCTGCATCATTTCATTCTTTTCTTTGCTCTCACAGGGGAGGAGGGTCAGGGTCTCCACCTCACCTGTACACAAAGAAACAACAACTTCCCACTTACCTGAACCCTAATCCTAACCATCCATCTCCACATCGTCCTCTTCCCTGCTTTTTATTCTTAAGCTCACCCACAATCCTAAAGCTAACCGTGAACCCAGCAGCCTCCCTAAACCTGACCGCTTCCTTCTCTTCAACACAACCAAATGAATCTGTTTACTTTGAATCTACCATGACACCTTTTAATGTTCTTCTCTTTTACACTTTTAGCTCTTTTTAGGCTTTTATGATCTGCTTTCTCTCCCGCCTACTTAGAGGGGATTTCAAGAGGAGGACCCCCTCCTACCAATTAAAGAAATACTGACCAGGGCCTGTGCCATCTTTGGACCACAAGCTGCTCAGACCTAAGTCCCTTAACCTATATACAAACTGATAGGCTTTTATTTTGAAGGTTTGCACTGTCTTAAGCTGAGAGTGCTTTACTTGCTGTGTGCTTTTATTTTGAAATACAGTAAGAGCTTCCTGTAGATGGAAGATAAGGACATGAAGTTAAGCACAGAAACAGGAAGTGGTTAGAGATCCCAAAGTGAGGTCAAACAGCTCAGAGGAACGGTAACAAAGGTCAATGTGTGATGTCATCAGGTCAATGTGTGATGTCATCAGGTCAATGTGTGATGTCATCAGGTCAATGTGTGATGTCATCAGGTGGATATTACTGTGTGAGAGTTTGTTAAAGTGAAATGAGACATTCAAAGATGCAGCAGTGTTCTTCTTGTCCATCAGTGAGACTACAGGGAGACACTGAGGACCACTATCTACGGAGAGCCTGAAGGGACAAACAGGAGATTAATGTGATTAACTGGTTAACGCTGACAGCTCGTATTTATTTGTTTTATTTCATTACTTTGGGAAAATACGCTCAGTATAATATTTGTTATCACTGATTTTCACAACGTTGTTTGACAGCAATGATGTCATCATCGGGGGCGGAGTCATGTCTGAAATGTTTTATTATCCTGCTGAATGAGAGCAACTTTAATTTAAGGTTTATTTTTGTGCTTTTATTGTGAAAGGACAGAGGATAGAGTCAGAAATCAGAGAGAGAGAGAGAGAGAGAGAGGGGAATGACAGGAAAGGAGCCTCAGCTCGGATTTGAACCCGGGCCGCCCGCTTGGAGGACTACAACCTCCGTACATGAGGGGGCGTTCAAACTAACCACTAGGCCACCAGCGCCCCAAACGAGAGCACTTCAGAGTCCACTCCAGAGAATATGTGAACATCAGACTGAAGTTCCTGAAGCTGCAGACAGAAGAGGAAGAATCAGGGAGTCTGCTGGAAAACATGAGAAAGAAGTGAAGTTAGTTTTGAATGTTTCCGTCAGTCTTCTTCACGTTGAACACAAACCCAGTATCAGATCTGAAACCAGCTTCAGTGTCCTCGTTCTGAGGATCCAAGTGAAAAGACGTCTCAGGACGATTCAGGGACTGAAGTCAGAAGAAAGCAGCCACGTTTATTTTCCACAGGGGAAAGAAATGTGGTTCTAATATCTGTGAGTTATTGTCCCACATGTTGAAGTAGCTGCTGCGTTTAGTGAGAGACGAAGGAAACAAACATGAAGGAGGAAACTTCAAACATGTACAAACTGTTTCATTATTGATGTTTGTTTTCATTTCTTCACTCTAAACTGACGGGAGACTAAAAAGTGGGACCAAACTTGAAGTGTGAATCAGTTCAATGATGGTTCCTGGTCATCATTTGATCCCTTACAGACACATGTGGACTTTAAAGTGCAGTTTGTATGAACGATGTAAACATGTTGTTCATCACGTCACAGAGAGAGTCCTGGATGATCCACATGTTGGAGTGAACGTCGTCTTTACACGCTCTTTCTTCACTGCAGCAGAGTGTTGCTGGATCACAAACTGAACTCAATTTAAACCAGATTTCAGTTTGAACTTGAAGAGAAACTTTACATGAAAACATCAGAGACATGTTGACATGTTTCAATCTGAAACCAGGAGGTCAAAGAAGTCTTCAGCTCCACATTTACTGTAAGAACCAGTGTGTGTGTGTTTCACTGTTTGTCCACTAGAGGGCGCTGTCAGCTTGATCTGCACCTTGTTTAAAGGTCATCTCGCTGCATACAGTCACAGTGTTTAACTGATCACATCTGAAGTTTCATTTCAAACTGTTTTTAGTGTTTATTTAAAGATTGTTGATCCTTTAATGAGCTAAAGTTCCAGTTTCAGTCGTCTCTGAGAACATGAGAGGTTTAAAAACTCTCCGTAAATGATCCTTAAAGTATAAAAACAGCTCTTTAAAAAACGCTGAGACGAGTTAAACTCCTTTATTCAAAAGTCCTGCAGGTCAAAGTGTCAGGTGAATAAACTTCAAGTAGTTTAAAGCATCATGAAACTCTAAACTGTGACGCAGTAAACAGTGGTGAGATGAAGTCCAGATGTGATGTGTGTAAAGATCCAGATGTTGACGAGCAGGAGGTGAAGATGGTCCTTTGGGTGCTCAGAGTGTGCTCACATGTAAACAGTGTGAAGTGGATTCAAAGTTTGTCGGTGCTGATGAGCAGCTCGTCTCAGAAACAGGACGAAGCTCCAACATCAGCCTCCTCACTGCTGAGAGCCAAAAACCAAAAGGAGGCTGAGAGCCGAGCAGGAGGAGACTGAGCATCAGAGCAGAGCTGACGTCACACTGCTCACACACACAGAGACACACACACACAGAGACACACACACACACACCTGCTGTTCTCTGTGTGTCCAATGTGACGTCCAGTCTGATCTGAGTGTGATATGAAACTACACTCTGAGTGATACACAAACTTTTTGTTTCAGTTTCAGGTTTCTCTGCTGGATCGATTATTTCTACTTCTGGTTTTGCTGTTGTCAGTGCTCTTTTGGTTGTTGTTGTCATCGTCCTAGCTGCGCTCTTTGCCACAGGTCGCATCAGTTGTCGTAAAGGTAAGTTAAAGAACATAAAGTCTACCTGTGTGTCTCTCTTTAAGAGTCTTGTCAGTATCTCCTCAGTCTTCAGTCTGTTTTTCACTCTCTCAGTCAGATCAGTCAGTCGTGATTTTCTTGAACATCATTTAGTTTTTTCTTCCTGCAGACGAGGAGAAAGGTGAACCCATAAAAGACCGCACTGAATCCGACCTTCTAGCTGAATGAAGTCAGGTAGACTCACGTCGTGTTCCTTCAAACCTCTGACTCTGGAACTCCAAAGTTATTGAAGCTAATCTGCCTTAATCCCAACATGAAGATGATTTCATCTGTTTGACCATCATGATGTCATACTTGAAAACAGCTGAGTGAGGGATCAAATCCAACCAGGTGTTTGTTCTCACATTTTAATGAACGCCGTGGAGATGGGGCTTTTTCCAATCAGAGCCCGTCGACTTTGGAACGACCTGAGGAGCATGTTCATGACACATCCTTACACCTCTAACGTTTACTCTGCTTTAAATACACTGCAGCTTTAATGCATGATCATTTCATTAATATCATCTGTGAATGGAATCCAGGGTTTAAAACATAAAGGTCTCCCTGTGAACATCCCAGAGAGCCTCTGACTGAGGATTTAAAGAAACACTTTGAAAAACAGGATTGATGTGAGAAAGTGTGAAATAGAAGTCCCTGTTTGTGTTTGCTCTCCTGTTGATCCAGTGTGTGAATGAAGAAATGAGAGCAAAGGCGCTTTACGACTGACGGAGAATCAAAGCCTCAGTACTTCACTGAACTACAGCTGCTGTTTGACTGTAAATACATGAGATTCTGTTGCTGCTACACTGAGATATAATGAGACTTTAAGATGTGGGACGAGGATGTATCTCTTGTTTAGACTTTATAAAGCCGAGTGTGTCAGGTAGAGACAAACACAGAGCTGAAGTATGCTCCTAAACGTTTCTTTATGCTGCTGATGAATGACGCTCTGATGGTTACAACGTGATATCAGGCTGTGCTTCATCATTCACATCCACCTGCTGGAATAAAACATGATCAATGTTACACTGTGTGTTGGGACTGCTTCTTATGGAGCAGGATTTTTAGGATCAATTAGTGAGTTCACATCATGACTTTGTTGTTTTCTTATTTTTTAATATCAGGATTCATCGTTTTATGTCTGGTTTGAATTTTTAAATTCTAAATTCAGACTTCAGATCTGTTTCCACATGTGGCACTTCTCCTCCTGTAAGTGTTTGATGTCTGAAGAGAAGAAATCAAGAATATTTATATGAAATAAAAACATTATAAAGTGTAAACATGATGAGATAAACATCAATCTAAGTACATGAAGAAAACAATCAGACATTAGATAGCCTTTACATTCTTTTAACATCAGGACGTTTCACCAAATATATTCTTGTAATATTTAAAAACAATTGTTTGTCTCCAGAAGATGATGAGGGCCCGACATGAGAGAGAAGATTCTATTCTTGACATTTTGACTTTTTTTAAGGAGCCTCTGAAGTCTCCAGAAGTGAAAACTTTTATTCTGTTTGCAAAACACAATCATCTTTTTCTCTGTTATTTTTTAACCTTTTTGTCATTATTGATATGACAGCTGAAGAGAGACAACATGAAGCAAAGGTCAGAGGTCAGAATCGAACCCACGTCTGCTGTGATCGGGACTATAGCCTCGAGAATTAAAAAATGATCGACATTTGATTAAAATAACGAGAAATGGAGATTTGTTTAAAAGCTATTGCTTGTGGATCAATAATCTTATAATATATAGTATATTATGTTATTTTTCAATCACTTTATTCAAAGAACAATAATGTGAAAGACTTCAGGTAAATAGAAAAGTTTCACATTTAAATGAAAGAGAGATTAAAATAATATTATAGTAAAGTTCATACAGAAAAGTATAAATATGAGAATATATATTTTTTAATAACATATTAATATAAATGAATCAACAAAGATGCATACTTTGTAGAGAAATCATTTTTATTTTTAATAACTATTTAACGCAATGACGTCACAGTGAAGGACGTTACAACGTGCGACCGTTGACGTTATTTGGTCGTCAGTTGTTAATATTGTTAATATTTACAGTCTGTGGTTGTTCGTCGTCAGTTTGTCGGTTAAGATTTTATAAACCGGGATTAGATTGATTAAATATGCGGGACGACATTTAAATGCTTTAATCTGAAAGTTTCTTGTATATAAATGAGTAAAACTTTAAATGAATTCAGTAAAACTTGATAAATTCTTGCTCTGAACGGAAGGTGACGGACGACGGTGAAGATAAAAGCTAAAAGCTAACTCCGGTAATGAGGATGCTAACGTGAAGGAGACAGTTTGATGTGAGGAATGGAGGAAGATGAAGAGGATGAAGAAGAAGAAGAAGACGAGGACGGTCTGAACAGCTGCATTTATTCTGTGAGTTGACTTCATGAGTTTAAAGTTTAGTTAAATTAAATTTACTGTCATGTGCTAACGTTAGCTACAGCTAGCAGGCGGGTCTGATGCTGTTTCCATAGTAACGGAGGAAGACTGCGCTGTTTCCATAGTAACGGAGGAAGACTGCGCTGTTTCCATAGTAACGGATGAAAACTGCGCTGTTTCCATAGTAACGGAGGAAGACTGCGCTGTTTCCATAGTAACGGAGGAAGACTGCGCTGTTTCCATAGTAACAGTCTAACGGTCACTCTTTCCTCCCAGCTGAAGGATAATAATGTCCATCAGGAATTTGATCATCTTTGGTTTATTGAACTCTTTTTGTTTACGTCTGTAAGTGGATTTATTTGTGCTTTTGTTCAGTAATATTCCCGGAGTTATGAAATGTTGTTGTTCTGTTGTCATCTGATTTGTTGTTGTTGTTTGTTCAAACATTATTAACACCTCCTGTAAAAAACTAAATTATTTAAATGTGACTAATATAAATATTTTAATGAGCATCTAAATACATGCTTTTTTAAAGTACACTTTTCTTTGCTGCGTATCATTTAAATAAAATAGTAAATCTCCAGAGAACTGTTTGGACTACCTAAGTAAGTTTATCTACCTGCAGTAAGTAACACACTGTCAAACCTATGGCCCGCGGGCCGTGTCCGGTCCGACAGCAGGTTTCATCCGGCCCGCGAGACGTTTGGGAAGAAGGGGAAATTTATTGATTCATATTTTTATGAGATTTTGTATAAATGAAACATTTTGAATACTTATTTTCCCCAAATTGTAATAAAAACCTGTGTATAATGAGGAACGTAAAGGGCAATATGATGATAGGAACATTAATTAAACTGTGAACTATCTTCTCAGGGACTAACAGAAAAAGAAGAGATGGCTCGGAGATGTCATAGATTCATGGCGCATAAAAAGTCAGCGACAGAGTAAGATTACAGTGAGGACTCGTAGAAGAACGGAGGGTTATTAAAAGTTGATCCTTTATGATTTCAACAACTGCGCCCTTGTTTTCAAAAGACTGAGACTTTGAACACTGTGTTTGTTGTTTTGTTGTTGTTGTTGTTGTTTTGTTTGTATGGAACGTCTAGGACAGGATCTAAGGACCCTCGGGGGTCCCTGGACCTGAGTTTGGACATCACAGCTCTAAACCACACTGCTGCTGCTGAATTCACTTCAGAGTTAGAAGTCTGTTCTAGAAGTGATGGGGTCTGGTCACTCCTGTTCTTGATGATTTGGCGCCCTCTGGTGTCCTGAAACAAACAGTACTCTATATTGTGTATCGTTTTAGTGGTTGTAGTAGTTTGACAGTATTTATCATTTATCCACACAAAGAAAAACATAAACCCTTTATTCAGATTCTTAATAAAAAGACAGAGAGGGATTAAACTGATGGAAAAGGTTCAGGCTGAAGATGACACCTGAGTGTTATTCATCTCCATCATTAGAAAGAACTGGAGTGCATCGTAGTATTATTATTATTATCACATTTGGTGGGGAGTGGTCTTTATAATGATGTGGTCTGCTGGGGGGCAAGATGCCGGACAGACACTCGACAACTCGACTCAACTACAAACTGATGCAGCATTCTGTCGTGAGCTAAAATGTTCAAGGATCAAGAAATCAGGCTAGAATCAGCTTTTCAAAATAAAGTAGGCCTCCATCGTATGAACATGTTTAAAACTTGAATGGTTAATTAGATGTCCTGCTTTTATTTTCTTCAGGTTTTTAAAGAGTAAGGAACCTGCATTAGTATCTCTATAATGTGTATTATATTGTCCCTAATATCGTGCAGTGTTTGTATTTACTGTGTAAGGCCTCCTGAAATGAAACTGATCATTTCAAAAACAGATTTATTGTATATTTTACATGATTTCGTTTGTAATAGTGTGTACAGAGCAGGATATTCTTATTGTTTTCCACAGTGTTTATAGCATTTTATTACGTAGTTGATGTACTTGGTGTTGTCAGGTGTGCTCCTTTACGGTCCTCTGTTGAGCGGAGTTTTAATGTTTGTCTTGCGTCACTTTTACGTCTCGACTACAGATCAGCAAATTAATAACTCAATAAATCTGGTGCAGCCATCTTTTTCTTTTTCTTTGTATGAACGATTAAATTCTATTACACCTTCCCCTGATAAATAACATTTAGAAATAACGCTTCATAAAAACAATACTTTTGTATTTAAATATCCTTTTTTAAATGAAAAAGGGTTAGGGTTAGGGTAACCCTAAATAATTAATGACACATTTAAATAATCATTTAATTATTTATTAACACATGCATTTAATTAATTAAATAATTACATATTTATTTTTATATTTTGTGGATTTATTTCCAATATTAAATAATTGATGACACATTTAATGATTTAATTAACTCAATTCATTTGGCACTTTTAATCCTCCATAGTTTCTAACAGTGTTCAGAGCTGTAATGGAGAGGTTACAGACGTTTACATAAACTCTGAGTTATCAGCTGATTTAGAATAACACAAAGTCACCTGGATGATATTCAAACCTTTTGTATTCACACCTGAGTGTAAATAATGATGAGTGGGGCGAGACGACGTGTTATATTCTTTTTATTTTGACATTTATTTTTCAGGAAGAGGATTTGGTGTAGTGTTCCTTCGTTTAGAGACATTTTCACCAACATATTTATGATGTGACAGTTGAAACGTTGTTAATACGTTAGTGAATGAATGTGTGAAGAATCTGTGAACACACTTCTCTTCTGCTTTAAAGCAGGAACATGACACTTTAATCCTCTCTAGTTTCAGTCCAAACACACACAGCTCTTCTTTTACCCTCCTTTGTCCTTTGGAAATGAAACCCCGATACTAAATTGTGTTTTTAAAATAGTTTGAAGTACAAAAAGCTTCACAATCACGTTTAATCTCACTGCTTCCAGTGTTTTCAAATCTACCGCCGAAACATTCTCAGAGTTTGTTTTCACCCAAACGGGGGCGTGGTCACTCTGACAAGCCGGAAGTGACGTTCGGCTGCTCTTATGAATTGACGCGCTTGCCAGCTTCGCTCCTGAGTGTAAGAATTCGAAATAAGACAGTCCAATATCTTCTTCGTTTAGGAATATTTATTTCTCATTCCATCGTTGTCTTGATTAATGTCACATGTGAGCTGTTCAAACAATAATCCAGACATTTACATTCACTCCTGTTCCCTCATAGCGTGGCGTACAGCGGTCAAAAAACTGTAATTGCTCCCGGTCTAGCAACACCTGTGCACCGGATGTCCGGCGCCGCTCCTTATTATCTCAATTCGAAAACGAAACTTCAGTTGAGTTTCTGACGCAGACAGAAGAAGAGTCGTTAAAAACACAAACGACTCAAAGTCAGAATCAACAACAATGGAGTGTGCTCTTCTCTTTTCTCTCCTTTGGTCGGTATCAACGTTTGATGATGTTAACGGTAAGAAAGAACAATAAGAGCTCCTTTTTCTTGTGGTTGTTTTGTCTGCTTCCTGTAGCCGAGCTGATCGAAATCATACGATGTTAAACGAGGAGCAGTAATAATGTCGACGGACATGTTTAAACACTAATAAGTGAAAACTTGTGAATACCTAGTTATTTATTGACTTTTGGCAAGGGCATAGGTTTGGATTCAACATTGGGGGGGACAAATTTTCAGCGGGGGGGTCTGAGGGTTCCCCCCCAGAGAATTTTGAGCGTCAAACACTTCATTTCCTGCATTCTGCTGAATTGTTATGCAACAATTTGTGCCTTTTGTGTCTTTACTATGTATAGGAAATTATAATTATTTTTTAATTACTATTAATTATTCAACTGAATTGTTCATAACTTTCTGCATATTCAAAACATTACAGGTGTTTTGGGATGTTTTTTTAGGAATCATGTACATCTCAAATCAGATCTTTTAGTGAATGACACCTTCTTATAGCCTTAGTATCCAAAATTTAAAACTACATAAAAGCTGTTGTTATGGCTGACTAATCTATCACTCACTATTTGGACAAAATTCGGTCGGATATTGTCCGTGTTTATTGCACTTAAAATCAATTGATGGGCAGGCTATATAAAGAATAATATCATCAAGGCATGTAGATTTATAGCCTGCTGTTTTTATTAAAGAGTCCATATTCTGCCCTTTTTGGGGTTCATATATTTAATCTATGTTCCTACTTTTGTACGTTCATAATAGATAAAGTTCTAAAAAAGTGTCTGTTTTCATGAACTGCTCCTCCTTGCTCCCTCTATGCTCTGAGTCCGTCAGCTACACTCTGTTGAGCCCACACTGTTAGACCCCACGTGGGCCAAGTCTGCTCTGATTGGTCTGCCGATCCGCTCCGTCGTTATTGGTCAGTTGCTCAGCATGTGTCTCTGAAATTTCAACATGAGCTGCTGGGCCACAACGAGCCAATGGGCTTAGATCAGTGACATCACACTGACAATGACGTCGCACTGACACATTTTTATGGAGGGGGGCTAGAACCGAGCGTTACATGCAGCTAATGCTACAGCTAACAGGAGGACGTAGGAGAAGCTGCGTTTCCACAGACTTTGAATTTTTGCCTAAACATGCACAGGACACTTGGAAAACACACTAAAGGGCAGATAGACACACTAGAGGACAGAACAATTACACAATGAATAAAGCAATAACATAACACTGCCAAACATCACAATGACAGCGGACTTTAGGGACTTCTGTTCTGTGTTGTTTAACACTTACCTCTTAATCAACAGCCTAAATCATGGTTAAAAGTTAAATGAGTGATAACTTAAACGATGTTATTTAGTTATGCTGGTTCAGAAGCTCTCTTCTCGCCTCCACCTCGTCCATTCATGACTGATAATTGGACACCCCGTCGGGCATTAACTCGTATACTTTGTGGTGTCACCTCTATACAGTTAACGGGACACTAATGCAAACACCAACCTGTTGCTCTTGCTTTGTCTTGTCACTGTCTGCACCCGCGACCATAGACTGTATAAAGACCACGGCCGTATCCGAATTGCCAAGTACCTACTCAATCTTTCAGTAGGCGCGCACAGTAGGCAGATATTTGTTCCTACTTCTTCTGATTCATTCAGTAAGGAAGTGACATCATTTATGTTTCCCGAACCGGCCGCATTCACCCGTTTTTTTTTTTTCGTTTGTTTATCTTTATTCAAGAAGAGTAATGCTCATATACAGTCAGGTAAACAAAAAACAATATCACAATGTAAATCAAGTAAAAGATGAAATAACTAAATAACATACAGTACATAAAGAACAAATGAAAGACAGTAATATACAGAATATAAAATAAACCAATAAAGACACTTTTAAATAGTGAAATCATTATTTAAATAGTGAAATCATTATTTAAATAGAGGGAGAAAGGTTTTATAATAATGCAGATATTTGTTATATTGTCTGTTGTTAATTTAAAGTAGTGATTTCAGTCGGGACTTTAACTCTAGATTAAAAATTGATTAAATTAATCCACGCTCGTTTGTTTTGATCTGGAGGCGGACGTGACGATTTACGTTTCATTTCGCACAGCATTGTGGGTAAAATATAATTCATTTCCTGAAAGCACGCATCCGATCCATACTGCATGAAACCAGGAAGTTAGTATCCATACTGAAATGTTCAGTATACTGAGGTGGACCCAAAAAATGACCACTGAATGACCACGAGGGTTCAGTCTACTACTGTTAGGAGAAGTCATAAAGGACTTAGGGAAAGGAGATCTCGTTGCTCTGACAATCCGACCACATTTCCACTAGGCCACGTCATTAAATGTGACGGGCCGGCGGAGGTTAATGACGTGGGTCTGCCGTGTTGAAACTACAATGTTCAGAAAATGGACTACAAAAAGATCATGTAAAAAACTTTCCCCTGTGCTTCTTACCGGTGAAATAATCCTGATCACCACGAGGTTGGGATTGAAATAAAAGAAATATAGACTACCAGGCTACAAGTAAGAAAAGTGAAACCATCAGCTTCCTGTCCAATCAGAAATCAACATCAACATCAATATGATTGGATGAAATGAATTGTTACATTAATGTAAGATATAACCTACACATAATGTTTTAAACATACAAATGTACAGCAGCACAAAACATTCTGAAGAGAATGAAATATGTTGAATCAAACATCATTTGATAAAAATGTCTCTTATCTTTTATCTCTTTCATGATCTGAGTCACTTTACGATCATCGTTAATGTTCCTGAACGGTCGGATGCTCGACTCGCTTTAAATGTTGAGGCCGCAAGGAATTGTGGGACGTCATATCTCATCTCCTTTCCTAAAGGATGGTCCAGTGTATCCTAAAGGAGGTTATATAGGAAGCATCGACCCACCTTTCCTTAGATTTTAGAGAATTCAAACGGCTCTTATCATGGAAACCACTTAAAAAACACTTAAATGCTTCATTTCACTCAGTTAGGAACCTTCCTCAGAAAAAATGACGATTCCAACGCACCATAGTGTCTTGGATTACTTTGGTTCACCATCTATTTTTATTTCTAAGCACCTTGCTGGCCAGGTGCTGCCTGTTTCCAAAACTTTGCTCCTGATGTTTCCTCCATGTCGTAAATTAGACGGCCCAGAGTTCAGTGACCTAACAAGTGGTACTTTGTTTTTAAAGGGACAGTAAATGAATGAACACACACAGTGGGGAAAGCTTTAACTGAAAAAATATACCTGCATAACCAACAAGACAAGATGACATCGTTTAGAGGTTCAGACACTCAGAGACGTCAGTCTGCATTTAGGTGGACAAAGACGAGAAAGCATGAAAGGTTTCTTTGATATAATATGTTGATGCTCCATTAATAAACTTTACTGGAACTGTTTTCAGGTTTTCTGCATGTAAACAAACTGATTCATCCTCATGTTTCTGTCTCAGGTGGAGTGGTGGTGAAAGAAGACAGTGATGCTGTGTTACCGTGTTCCCTCAGCACCAAGGAGAACATCGAGACGAAGATTTTTGTCTGGAAGAAAGACGACCACAAGGAGGTGTTCTATTACGTCGGAGGCCTTTATTACGGTAACGGCCTTACAGATCAAGACAAACAGTTTGAAGGTCGAGTCTCACATTTTGAATACGAGCTGAAGAACGGTAACGCCTCCATAAAGATCAGGAAGACCAAGGTGTCTGACAGTGGAGTCTACACCTGTTTTTTCCCACTTCTGTGGCCACCTCAAGAGTTCCACATTGAGCTGGTTGTTGGTGAGTATTTTTAAAATAACAGTTAAAAACATTTTTCCTGAGATGACTGGTTTAAGAGTCACTGATGAACTTTTTTTTAAAGTTGTCAGAAATCACATGTTTGATATTTACTAAACAGTACAGGTTAGATCACTCTGCTCCATGGGGGCAGCATGTGAGTGCTACTGGATACTTACATTTCCCTCAGGATGAATTATGTATTTAAAGAATTAATACATAAACAATAGAAGGTAAGGTTATTTGTGCAGCACATTTCTTACAGAGGTGATTCACAGTGCATTACTAAAGATAAAAGTTTAACCTTTGCGCTCTAACTCTCCCCTCTGCGTGACTCATTTGATCGTCTTTTCATTCATCCATTCATTTGGGCTTTTTGTGAACCTCGGATGCGTGCACAAAGCCAGACTATGTGAGCCTGGCTTGAGTCAGCCCGGATTAATTAAGTGTTGCTTATGTTTCCTCTCAACGCTCCTTAGGCCTGGTCTATAAACAATGACCATAATTATCAAATTTTCTCAGTATAAATAATTTATTAAAACAATTTGATAAAAGATTTAAACCTGTAATAACACTGCCCAAACACGGGGAAAGGGGGCAGGGCTAATGCGTCTTAAACACTAGTTGCCACCCGACAATAAAGAGAAGAAGAAAAAGACGACGAACAGCCAATCATGTCGCAGGGATATGTGTAGGAACACCGGAAGTCACAAACACATAACTGGCAAGAACGCCGTTTTTACAGCAGAAGTAAACATGTTTACAGCCTGGTACAAAAAAACAAATAGATCTGATTAGTTATTGTCATCACTGGCACACACTGTACGAGGGGTGAATTTTTATAACGGCTCCATTTTTATTCTTTAAATAATAATAACAATAATAATAACTTTATTTATATAGCACCTTTTAAAAACACAGGTTTACAAAGTGCTTTGACAAACAGCAAAAACAAGAACAAACTAAACCAAACACAGAAGAACATAAACAACAACAAGAACATAACAAATGCAAAATACTAAAAATAATTAAATACAATTCAACAGAAAAGACATATCAACAGACATATAGAACCAGACCATCACAAGAACCATCACAAGAACCATCATAAGAACCATCACAAGAACCATCACAAGAACCATCATAAGAACCATCACAAGAACCCAGGAAACACAAGAACCATCACAAGAACCATCATAAGAACCATCACAAGAACCATCATAATAACCATCATAAGAACCCAGGAAACACAAGAACCATCACAAGAACCATCATAAGAACCATCACAAGAACCATCATAAGAACCATCACAAGAACCATCATAATAACCATCATAAGAACCCAGGAAACACAAGAACCATCATAAGAACCATCATAAGAACCATCACAAGAACCATCATAAGAACCATCATAAGAACCCAGGAAACACAAGAACCATCACAAGAACCATCATAAGAACCATCACAAGAACCATCATAATAACCATCACAAGAACCATCACAAGAACCATCACAAGAACCATCACAAAAACCCAGGCAACACAAGAACCATCATAAGAACCATCACAAGAACCATCACAAGAACCATCATAAGAACCATCATAAGAACCCAGGCAACACAAGAACCATCATAAGAACCATCACAAAAACCATCACAAGAACCATCATAAGAACCATCACAAGAACCATCACAAGAACCATCACAAGAACCATCATAAGAACCCAGGCAACACAAGAACCATCGTAAGAACCATCATAAGAACCATCACAAGACCCATCACAAGAACCATCATAAGAACCATCACAAGAACCATCATAAGAACCATCACAAGAACCATCACAAGAATCATCACAAGAACCATCATAAGAACCATCATAAGAACCCAGGCAACACAAGAACCATCGTAAGAACCATCACAAGAACCATCACAAGAACCATCATAAGAACCATCATAAGAACCATCACAAGAACCATCACAAGAACCATCATAAGAACCATCACAAGAACCATCATAAGAACCCAGGCAACACAAGAACCATCACAAGAACCATCACAAGAACCATCACAAGAATCATCATAAGAACCCAGGCAACACAAGAACCATCACAAGAACCATCACAAGAACCATCATAAGAACCCAGGCAACACAAGAACCATCGTAAGAACCATCACAAGAACCATCACAAGAACCATCACAAGAACCATCACAAGAATCATCACAAGAACCATCATAAGAACCATCATAAGAACCCAGGAAACAAAGAACCATCATAAGAACCATCACAAGAACCATCACAAGAACCATCACAAGAACCATCACAAGAACCATCATAAGAACCCAGGCAACACAAGAACCATCACAAGAACCATCATAAGAACCCAGGCAACACAAGAACCATCATAAGAACCATCACAAGAACCATCACAAGAACCATCACAAGAACCATCATAAGAACCATCACAAGAACCCAGGCAACACAAGAACCCAACAACACGAGCTGAGACCAAGAGGAGCAAAGATTTAAAAAGATGTAAGAAACTAAAAGAGATGAAAGCAAATCAAAAGATAACAGCAATAAGAAGGTAAGAGCAGAAAAAGAAATAGAAACAAGTGAATAAATTATCCAAAAAGAATGATACGTATTGTCCATAGTTGGGCGTGTAGCTGACCTGATTGACAGGTGAGCGCGGTGTAACGGTTTGTCAGGAGGTTTAAAACCCGCTCCAGCTCTCAGCCTGTCGTTAGGTTGACTGAAACTGAGACAGCATTTCCAACATGACGGCTGCTGCCGATATGAATTTAACGTGATAACATTTTTAGTCATATGGAGAAATTATGTTTCTTTTTTATTCCTGCATTTTTCTCTTCTTACTAAGACGTCCTGCTGTTTCCTTTCTGGTTGAGGCCATACTTAAAAAGCTCCTTTATGTTCACAGTTAGATTGGCCAAACAACCTCTCATAATCACTGAGATCACATCCTCCCACGTGGTGCTGCGGTGTCTCGTCGGAGGAGGAGGAGCTTCTCCTCGACCTAAAGTGGAGTGGAGGGACAGTTCTGGAAACATCCTTCATGCTAAAGAAGCACAGGTCACAGAAAGAGGAGGCAGCTACGACATCATCCTCCAAACCACTGTGACCAAGACCGACCACTACAGCTGTGTGGTCACACAGGACCAGATCAACCATAAAACTACTAAAGATGTTTACGTGCCTGTTGTTGGTAAGATTGACTTTTTAAGGTGTTCCAGTATTTTTTCCAAGCATTCATTGATTTCAAGTTTAGCTCAGCCTGTGACCAATCGGCTTTGTTGTTATGTGTTTCAGATGAGATCCTGAAAAAATGGAGTGCAAAGGATATTTTATTGGTTGTGGTTCTCCTGGTTCTCCTGGTTCTCGTGGCTGCAGCTCTGTGTCTGATATTCAGAGGTCGTATTAGAGCTGAGTTTGAATCATTTAATTATATTTAACAAACTCTTTATTTTGGATCAAAACTGACCTTTCTCCCAGGCAATTGTGTGATAGCAGAAAACTGAATCCATTTAATAGTAATGTGCCGGATGTATCAAATGCAGAACAGAAAAAGGTCTTTGGCAGTGCAATCATATAAAACAGTTTTGGGGAATAGTGAGGGAGTGTATCCAGGACAAATTACTCCTACAAATACTGCTGGATCCAAAGCTTTTTATTTTAGGATTATATCCACCTGGGCATGAAAAGAGTCAACAAATGTTTTTAGATATAAGTTTGTTACTGGCTAAAAGAGTTATTGCTCTATCCTGGAACGATGTCAGGAGTCTGAGGGTGGGTCGCTGGATCTCTGAACTAACTACAACTCTGCCCTTAGAAAAGATTACGTATACAATCAGGAGTAAACAGTCACTTTTCCAAAACATCTGGGGTCCCTTCATCTGTTATCTAGAGAGGACAGATCTGTCACTAAGAATAGAAACACCTGGAGATATATAAGTAGTCCTTTAATTAAAAGTTTAAGTTGAACTGTAGTAATGTCCCTATATATTCCCCAACTTATTAATCACATATGTATTTTATTTTCTGTTATTAGTCTTTCTATTTGGTTTTTTTGTGTTTATATTTCTTTTTAACTTTTTCCTTTAGTTACGTTATGACTTAACTTATTTGATAAATAATGTTGTGTACTCTGTATGTATGCTGAAAGGTAAAATAAATAAAACATTGTTGGGAGAAAAACCCTGACCTTTTAGGACAGTTTCCCTTTTTGCTCAGTCCTTTAAAATCAGGAAACATGTTTCTTCTTCTATGAACTACTCATATTCACTCCCATCTTGAGTTGTGTCATGTTTCTGATGTATTCTCTCTCCTGTTAGGCTTTCTCATGAAGAGGTTCAGACCTGATGACATGAAGAACAATGGAGACAATAGACCTGATGATGATGATGATGATGATGATGAGGAGACCCCTCTCAATCCTGATGAAGAAGGTATACTCTACATTTGGATTGGATGATTGGTTTGCAGTGTTTCCCACAGATTGATGTGATACCTGGGAGGTGGAGTTCACAGGGGGGTCGACATACCTTTTATTTTTTACTCTTATTTTAGGGTATATTTGAATCTTTGTGAAGATGTTCACAGACTACAGCAGGCTGTGAGATCACGTTGCTATCGTTAAGTTAGCTGCAGACACGGTGACAGTGAACGGAGTCAAATGGACCGTTTGACCGGGTCACGTGTTCACGACTCGGTCCGTACGGATCAACTGTGTTCTAAAAGTAAAAAGGTGCGCGTGGTGGCTGGCTACAAGACATGTCAGTCATCGGCACAGTCGCGTGCTATTGGCCGTCAGAACAGGAGGAGGCCCCTCCTTCAGTGTTTCCCCTCGGTGTACAGCTTTGGGTGGGTTGATCATGGTGTTCATGTGTTTCTTTAATGGCAGCAGTCAATCAGGGCCGTAACCAGGGTTTAGAAAACAAATGCAACTCGAGCTAAACAGCCGACCAACACAAACTCACACACATACTTCCTGTTTGTAAAGTGAATGATCTGTCGATCACATGCAGCCCGATCCACAGGTGATGATCCCAACAGAGCACCCATGACGTTTCAAAGTAAACATTGCTCTATTTGCTGTTTTATAGTCAGCACCATGGACTGGTTTCTGGCTCCCCCAGAACATTTTCAGCAGCTCACATTTCTTTTCCTGCAATCTGATCAGTTTTGATTCAGTCGTTTGTGTCTTTTCTGCAGAACTTTATGATTCTAATCTCGTCTTTTTGTCCTGTTTGTGTCTTAGGGTCAGTCAGTGAGTGTCAAATTCCGTGAGTGTGGAGGGCCAGTGACAAATTTAACTTAATGTCAACCCCTGCAATCAGGTGTAAACAGTCACTTTTCCAAAACATCTGTGGTCCCTTCATCCGTTATCTAGGGAGGACAGAGCTGTCTCTAAGAATAGAAACACCTGGAGATATATAAGTAGTCCTTTAATTAAAAGATTAAGTTGAACTGTATTAATGTGTATATATATATATATATATATATATATATATATATATATTCCCCAACTTATTAATCACATATGTATTTTATTTTCTGTTCTTAATCTTTCTTTTTTGTTGTTTGTGTTGATATTTGTTTGGTTACGTTATGACTTAACTTATTTGATAAATAATGTTGTGTACTCTGTATGTATGCTAAAAGGTAAAATAAATAAAACATTGTTGGGAAAAAAACCCCTGACCTTTTAGGACAGTTTCCCTTTTTGCTCAGTCCTTTAAAATCAGGAAACATGTTTGTTTCTTCTTCTATGAACTACTCCTATTCACTCCCATCTTGAGTTGGGTCATGTTTCTGATGTATTCTCTCTCCTGTTAGGCTTTCCCATGCAGAGGTTCAGACATGATGACATGAGGAACAATGGAGACGTTACATCTGATCACTTAGAGGGTGAGAACACTTTCTTTCATATTGTTTGTAAGCCTGAAGAAGGTATCTCTACATTTTGGAATAAAGTAAGTAGGGCTGAGCCCATGTAGTCGAGTACTCGATGATTGGTTTGCAGTGTTTCCCACAGATTGATGTGAGACCTGGGCGGTATTTTTTGGTCACGTGTGTGGTTATAAATTCACATTAAAGGCTTAATGTGCAACTTTTTTATCCAAATGAGGATGTGGATCAATAAGCGTGAAAATCCAATAAAACTTTTGACTGTCAGTCGACGATAAGCTAAATGTGACGAACCAGGTTCCACAATGTAAATCCTTAGTCAGTGACCGGCCTAATAGTAAGTACACTTCTTCTATATTAATTATAAGCACAAAAAGTCGAGGGCTTTAGTGCTCTGATACAGACGGATACATGTCAGGAGTTCTCATAGTAAAGAGTCTTCTGTTTGATTTGTAAAAGTGGTGAGACAGAATCTGAAAATGGGCTGTGTGAATGATGAAATTTAAGTTTATAATATCACTGAGCGATCATTTTAGATGTGACTATGTTTACTCCCATTTTGTAATCCTTGAGTTGGGTCATGTTTCTGATGTATTCTCTCTCCTGTTAGTCCCTTTGGTGATGCAGCCCAGATCTGATGACGAGGAGCTCAATGAAGACGTTACATCTGATCTCTTGGAGGGTGAGAACACTTTCTTTCTTATTGTTTGTAAGCCTGAAGAAGAAGGTATCTCTACATTTTAGAATAAAGTAAGTAGGGCTGAGCCCATGTAGTCGAGTACTCGATGATTGGTTTGTCAGCGCCTCAGTCGACAGTCTCTCAGCGAGCATAAGGATCGTTCCACTCCAGCTCTATGGGGGTGTTTAATGTCTAATTGGCTCATAGTCTATCTATGCCTTCCACTTAGTGTGAACATGAATAAATCACCCCAAAGCTTTGACAGAAGCAGCAGATCCTTGTTTAGAGAATTTTATTGACTACAAGAGATGTCAGTCATCGGCACAGTCGCGTGCTATTGGCCGTCAGAACAGGAGGAGGCCCCTCCTTCAGTGTTTCCCCTCGGTGTACAGCTTTGGGTGGGTTGATCATGGTGTTCATGTGTTTCTTTAATGGCAGCAGTCAATCAGGGCCGTAACCAGGGTTTAGAAAACAAATGCAACTCGAGCTAAACAGCCGACCAACACAAACTCACACACATACTTCCTGTTTGTAAAGTGAATGATCTGTCGATCACATGCAGCCCGATCCACAGGTGATGATCCCAACAGAGCACCCATGACGTTTCAAAGTAAACATTGCTCTATTTGCTGTTTTATAGTCAGCACCATGGACTGGTTTCTGGCTCCCCCAGAACATTTTCAGCAGCTCACTTTTCTTTTCCTGCAATCTGATCAGTTTTGATTCAGTCGTTTGTGTCTTTTCTTGAATGGCAAACTGTGAAAATGTAAAGATGATCCTGGGTTTTCTGGGTTGCTGTTCTTGTTTTAAGAGGGACTACTTTGATGACTATCGCTCTAGAGAGAGAGAGAGAGAGAGAGAGAGAGAGAGAGAGAACATTGCCAGTGTGACGCGCTCTGAGTCTGCAGATATGTCCACTTAAGGACAGGACGCTTAAAGGGCTTGAAAGTCAGCGAGAGATCCCTCACACACGTGATGGTCCGACACTGGGACAGCTCGAGCCCTCACAGATTTAGAAGGACCGATCATCAAAGTCAGTGAGTGTGTGAGGGCGGATTGTGTCTGCAGGGCCCTTCACTCATGCCCTTTTATGGGCATTGATGGGCGGTTACCTATGCTAATTGGGAACAACAGGAACACACGTTCAACTTACGAAGGACAAGGAGATAAGGACACAGCTGCAAATATTCAGTCAAGCACACGTTGGTGAATGTGACCGAGAGTC
The DNA here is from genome assembly GCF_963930695.1 of Labrus bergylta. NCBI lineage: Eukaryota > Metazoa > Chordata > Actinopteri > Labriformes > Labridae > Labrus > Labrus bergylta. The sequence goes on from NC_089199.1 coordinate 32,857,512, forward strand.
TTCTTAGAAATCTTCTTAAGAACAAAACACTTTGTGGCTCCAACGGGGAATATCCAGAGTTGAAAAAATGGTCCTAAATTTATGATCAAACTCACAATAGAACCATCAGTGCACCATGTAGGTCCTCAAACTGCTCACTAACTGTTTTTACAATCTCAATTTTAAAAGATAGAAATAAATGAGAATGTATTTTATGTATGGAATCTTCTGTAATCTTCTGTTTGTGTTCTCTCCTACAGAGACAGACCATATGAAGGACATCCCGGAAAGGAATCTGACTGATGAAGGGTTTGATTAAAACCTTTTTTAAAAGGGTTGATGAACAGGCGGGTGTCGGGGAGCAGCGACATGTGAGGACATAGTTTTGTGAGCTCTGCTTGGAAAGGACATTTATTAACAAATGTTGCTCTCCCTGCCCGTTTTCCTGGAGCAAGATTGTGTCTCAAATATCTAAGTTTCTATATTTAATCGTTTTTTGGTCTGGGGGAAAGTTTAAGCCGTCTAAAATGCCGAAGTATCAAAAGCCGAAGGCAGGCCCTAATGCCGCGGACCTGCCAGATGCTGACCCACCTGGAGGAGCGACACCACTGTCGGATGCCAACACAATCATGGTCGCCTTAAAACAGACGGAGCATTGTATGCTAACCAAGATCGACTCCTCCGTGATGGCGGCTACAGGTGAACTACACAAAAAAATAGACAATCTGACAGCTGACTTGAGGTCTGAAATCTCAAACGTGTGCACAGAATTTAGGAAAGTTATTGAAGATGTGCGGAAGGAAAACGCATCGTTTGTAACATGTTTTGAGGATCTTGAGGAGGGAGCTAACTGCTATGCTAACCGGGTCGTGGAGCTTGAGGCTAAGGTTACCACCATGTCGGCACAGATAACCCGCTTAGTGGATAAAACCGACAACTTGGAATCCCGACAACGGAGAGATAACTGCAGACTACTCGGAGTGGAGGAAGGATTTGGAAATATACGACCGGAGAAGGTCGTTGCTCAGCTGCTACAGGAGACACTTGGCCTTGACTATACCCCGACGCTTGACCGGGCGCACAAGAGTTTACAGCAGAGGCCAAAAGATGGGGATGCTCCGAGACCAATAATTATTAAATTCCACTACTTTCAGGAGAAAGTAGACGTTCTCGGGAAGGCTATGGGGTCGGGACCGATCTCCCACAACGGCAATCTTCCACATCCACCCGGATTACTCGGCGTCAGTCACAGGTACTGTTGATGCTTCATGTTTATGTTGAAGCTCATGGCTCAGGCTGGCGAAATGCTTTTCTACTTACCACACTACAGTTGGTTGCATCTTATGTTTGGACTATGGGCTTATTCCGGTAAGAAGGACTCGGTAACAACAAGACAATTTCTCGTGGTCTAAACTCTGAACAGCCACTAGCCTATTGGTGGATAAATTACAATGCTACACTTTAAACTAAATGGTTATTTATCTGTGTTGTAACTAAGCCATCTTTTTTCTTTTATAATCACTACTGTTTATATATCGCGGGTAACATTTTTTGATTATTTATTTTGTATTTTAGTGGTTATATCAATCCTCTTAATGTAGATTTAAGAGATGTCCCAGCCTGTGGTCATTAAAGTGCCTATATACATGTTGTAATGACGGTGCTAGGTGGGCCCTGATCCATTTTGTTCTGCCCATGCACAGTTCATGTGAGAGTTTAGGTTAGTATGTGTTATATGCTTAGGAGAGTGATGAGTGTGTTTAAGTCAGTCTCAGGGGTACAGAAGACCAGCCTTGGGATCCAGGAATGGTAAGAGGTTCTTTCTTGTTTCCCTATCTGTTTGTTTGTTTTTTTGTCTCGCAGTTTTGCCTTTATTACATGTTTTAACCCAATCATACACATATTTGTACAGACTTTGCTATTGTGTTATACCAGTTCATATACTCATTTGTGGAACTATGGCTCTCGATAGCGTAGATAAGCGTAATGCAATTTCTTTCATCAGCTGGAATGTCAAAGGCCTGAACAACATGGTCAAGCGAAGCAAAGTCTTCAGCCATTTGAAGTCACTAAAACCTGATGTCATATTCCTACAGGAGACGCATCTAAATATCAACTCTCAAATGTAAGTGGATTGGGCAAATATATCACTCTCGTTTTGATTACAAAACCAGGGGAACGGCAATTTTGATTAGAAAGGGGATTCCTTTTGAACTTTCAGAAATGATATCTGACAGCAATGGTAGATATGTTGTTGGCAGACTCTTTAATACATCATTAATACTGGCTAACATTTACGGACCAAATTGTGACGACTCACAGTTCTTCATAAATTTATTTTCAATCCTCTCTGATCTTAATTCCTATAAATTGGTGTTAGGTGGGGACTTTAACTGTGTGCTTCATGCCCACCTAGATAGGTCGAACCCGAGACCAAACAGTACTTTATCAACATCTGCAGTGGCCATTAACTCCTTCCTTCGCTCTCATGGCCTATCAGATCCGTGGCGGGCAAAAAATCCTACTGTGAAACAATTCTCTTTTTTCCCCTGTCCACCATAGCTATTCTAGGATTGACTATTTCTTAGTAGATGACCAGTTACTTTCCCTGATACCCAGTAGTCGATACCATAGCATAGTGCTATCAGATCATGGCCCAGTACAAATGGACTTGATATTTCCTAGTAATATAGCGCCCCAGCGCACCTGGCGCCTAGACCCCCAATTGCTTTCGTGCAAACACTTTAAAATGTATCTTAATGACCAGATTGACTTCTTCCTTGAAATTCATGACACTCCAGGCATCTCAAGGAGTGTTCTGTGGGAATCTCTAAAAGCGTACATCAGGGGACAAGTTATTTCTTATGTTGCGCAAAGGAATAAGGAACGTTCTAGGCAACTTAGGGATTTAACAAACAGCATTGCGGATGTTGATAGACGCTATGCTCGCTCGCCTACACCTGAGCTTTTCAAAGAAAAATTACTGCTTCAATCCGAGTTTATTCACTTTCAGTGTGGAGAGCGGAAAAAAACATTTTGAAATCTAAACAACTTTACTATGAGTATGGAGATAGAGCAGGGAGACTCCTCGCACTTCAGCTTAAACAACAGTCTGCTGAGCGGATGATCCAAGGGATTAATACAGGTGCTGGTTTAATTTCAAACAATCCTCAAATTATTAATGATCAGTTTAAACAATTTTATTCTGCCCTGTATCAATCGGAGGCAGACACTAACTTGTCTGACATCCACTCATTTCTCAACTCTTCAGATATCCCTAAACTCTCTTCGGTCTTTGGAACAGCCATTGTCATCTGAAGAAATAGTAAATGCTATTAAAATAACTCCCAACAGGGAAGGCACCTGGCCCGGATGGGTTCCCTATTGAGTTTTACAAGGTACTCTTTCAGAAACTTGTGCCGATACTAAAATCTGTTTATGACGAATCATTGGTCAATGGAAAATTACCACCAACACTCTCTCAAGCGATAGTCTCAGTGCTATTGAAAAAAGACAAGGACCCCCTAAAGTGTAGCTCTTATAGGCCAATCAGCCTTCTTGGTTGCGACTATAAAATCTTAACCAAGATCCTTGCGCAACGATTAGCAGCCTTATTCCTACCATCATTAACGAGGACCAGACAGGCTTTATTTCTGGACGTCAGTCGTTTTTTCAATGTACGGAGGTTGTTTAATGTCCCCCAACTCACCAGTACAACCTGAGGCTATCGTAAGTCTTGATGCTGAAAAGGCGTTCGATAGGATTGAATGGAACTATCTCTTTGCTGCTTTAGAAAAGTTTGGATTGGGACCTATTTTTTGCAACTAGATACAAATTCTATATTCTGCACCCATGGCTGCTGTTCGAACTAATAACAATATCTCTGACTGTTTTATGCTGCATAGGGGTACGAGGCAGGGTTGCTGCCTGTCGCCCTTTTTGTTCGACATTGCAATTGAACCGTTAGCAGTTGCCATTAGATCAGATAATAGGATTAAGGGCATTACAAGGGGTGGCATAATCCATAAAACATCTCTCTATGCGGATGATTTACTTGTGCAAATGTCAGATCCGGTAGATAGTATTCCCTGCCTTCTTTCCTTGCTGCGGAATATTTCTGGATACAAAATCAATTTGTCTAAATCCCTGCTATTTCCACTAAATGATCTGGCAGATCAATTACGATCATCTTGCCTTTAAGGTTGAGAATGAAAAATTTACATATTTGGGTGTCGAGATAGCTGGTTCAGTCAAGGACATTTTTTTTTCAAAGCTTTATTTTTGGGCTTTTTGTGCCTTTTAATGGATAGAGAGGACAGTGGATAGAGTCGGAAATCAGGGAGGGAGTGAGAGGGGAATGACATGTGGGAGGGAGGCCACAGGCGGGAGGCGAACCCGGGCCGCCCGTTTGAGACGACAGCCTCCATACATGGGGCGTGCGCACTGACCACTGAGCCACCAGCGCCCCAAGAGGGATCTGGATAGGTGGTTGAAGCTCCCTACTACCCTGGCGGGCCTGATAGATTCAGTAAAAATGACAGTACTACCCAGGTTTTTATACCTGTTTCAAATGGTGCCCATTTTTCTCGCAAAATCCTATTTTACCGAGCTAGACCGCCTAATCTCATCGTTTATATGGAACAAGAAACCTACACGTACAAAGAAATCAAACTTAGAGAGAGTCAAATCAGAGGGTGTTCTGGGTCTGCCTAATTTTTTATTTTGTTACTGGGCTGCTAATATTGCCAAGATGACATATTGGATTACCACGTTTGCGGATAAGGATGGCCCTATTTGGGCTCATATGGAGTTACAATCTACTCTCCCAGTCTCCCCAATCTCTTTCTTAACTGCCCCCCTCCCATTAAATGTAAGAGCAAAGGATTTGAGTGCGAATGTCGTGGTTCAATACACAATTAGGATTTGGGGCCAGTTTAGAAAATATTTTAACCTCAATAATACATGTGGCTTCTCCCCAATAATGTCTAATCATCTTTTTGCGCCATCTCAATTGGATCTGGCTTTTGCAGTCTTTTACTTTTCTGTGCAAGGACCACAATCTTTCAAATTGACACTATTTTAGATACCTTCAGGCTCAGAGTTTTGCCTCTAAACACTTCCCAGGATATCCATGCCCACCCCCTAAAGACCTAGCTTACTCAGTTCTCAATGTCAATCCATTCAATAAAGGTGCAGTACCAAAAATATACAAACTTATTTTGAATAGTTGCCCCCATACGTGGGATAAAACTAAGACAGCTTGGGAAGGAGACATTGGGGAGCTCATCTCAGAAGATACTTGGGAAAACATTATTTCTTTAATACACACTTCATATTTCTGCATCAGACATGGATTAATTCAATTTAAGATAGTCCATAGATTGCATTACTCTAATGACAGGTTAGCTAAATTATATCCTAATGTGGCTCCAATTCGTCCCAGGTGTCATCATTCTCCTGTTTCATTGGGGCACATGTTCTGGGCATGCCCATCATTATGCATTTTCTGGATATCGGTTTTCCAATCACTCTCGGCAATATCTGGTAGGACAATACCTCCCAACCCAATAACAGCTATTTCTGGAGCAGTTGATGATGAATTGATGTTTTCCCGCCTCCACAAAAATGCTATTGCTTATGCGTCATTACATGCCCGCCGTTTGATACTGCTCAGTTGGAAAGGAAGGATTCCCCCCACCTATATTCATTGGATCCGAGAATAATGTTGGGACTAGATCTGGAGAAACGTAGATATAAAGTATGTGGGTTGGAAGATAAGTATGACAAAACTTGGTCACTTTTTATCACACATGTCAGAGGCCTATCTTTAACCTGAGATGCTATATCGGCTCTGTGACTGTTGAGTTGGGAGACTTTGATTATGGTTGTCGGAGCTCTTACCTACCCTTTCTCCTGAAGGGTTTAGAATACTGGTACCACAAGTAGCATAATCTAAACATGCCAGTTTGGGTTATTTTTGTGATTGTATGTCCGATGCTTTTTTTATTTTTCTTATTGTTGTATTATTGTTATTGTCTATTTAATTCCTTTTTGTCTCTCTGGCAACAGCGTATATATTGCTATCATTAAGAGGATCAACATCTAGATGCATATTGTTCTATATATGAGTGCTTACATGCATGTTAATACACCCTCTATTTGTTATTGCCTTGTCGTCTAAAGGTTTGTGTATTTATGTGGGGACGCCACCTGGAGGGGGTGGGGGGTGGGATAAGGGTTAACAATTTCTTGCTGTGAATGTTCATCTGACTTTGATGTAACAATATGTAAAATTGTTAAAATTGTAAAAAAAAGGGTTGATGAACACAGGGATTGACCTCATGAATGTTCATATTTGTTCCCACACACCTTGAATACGTGCCTTTCTGTGTTATTGCTCTGATCTTATTTAACGTCTGCACCTTCCTGTTTTATGGCCCTTTTTTTTGAGACTATCCCTGTCAGAGGGGAGGGGGGCCGCGGGGGATTTCCTGAGGTAAGACGTGACGTAAATAAACAACGCGGAAGTAGTGGCCGTAGCAACAGAGTCCGCTACACGACGTTATAATGATCTGTCTTTATATCAATGCTATGTGTAATCCAATGGAATGACAACATCCACAAAAGAGAGGAGAACAACATACTGACCAACAGAAAACAGAATGCAGACGTTTAATTAGAGCACGGAGATCGTAGAGGTCGCGTGCAGACACTTAAGCCGGTCACTATATAAACGTCATTCTCTTTTGATTGGCTGAAATTGAAATCGCCGGAGTATATTCAGCCATTCAGCGTTCAGACATCAGCTCACTCAAATTTTCTGTGGATAAAATACTAGGGGTCTGGTGGGATAAACTCCGGGTAAAGTCTGCACAAAAAATGCGGCTGTTTGCGTTCACACATAGCCTAAAGAACCTCCAGTAGCCAAATCTTTGGAGTTTTTCAGGAGATTTCCATATGTGTGAAAAGGGTTATACTGAGCGTCCTGTGTGAACAGAAACATCTGAACTCTCTTTACCCGGAGTTTCTCCTCCAGCCTCCTCATCCAACCACATACGAGCTCGTAGGTGTATAGCATTTCTGCGAATCTACCTGGTTCACGGTCTTCAAGCTAAAACCACATATGAACTTAGTATCACCTGTGTTACCTTAATGCTTTGACATTAAAACCACATATGAACTTAGTATCACCTGTGTTACCTTAATGCTTTGACATTAAAACCACATATGAACTTAGTATCACCTGTGTTACCTTAATGCTTTGACATTAAAACCACATATGAACTTAGTATCACCTGTGTTACCTTAATGCTTTGACATTAAAACCACACATGAACTTAGTATCACCTGTGTTACCTTAATGCTTTGATATTAAAACCACACATGAACTTAGTATCACCTGTGTTACCTTAATGCTTTGATATTAAAACCACACATGAACTTAGTATCTGTAGCTCTCTTCACAACAACAAACACAGGGTGGTTCTTTGAAACGGGCGTTTATTGCTGGAGCAATCTTGTGAAGCATCATCGTCTTTGTATCACATACCAATCATGCCAACCACGCCGACCACGCCTTGAGAACTCGTTGCACCGCTTGTCATGAAAAGAGGTTCTTGACTCATTTAAAGTCCTTGTAAAGTGTCTTTCACAGTCTGCTTAAACTTCAGAAATCAGTGGTAACAGTCTTCATGCATGTTTACACAAATTCACTTTTAGCTTAACATACATGAATTATTATTCATTTATTTATTGAATACATGGAATTATGACAATATGAAATCATTTATGACTCATGAACTTAAAGTTTTATGTAACAGCACTTACACTCCCACCAAAATCACTCATTTACCTTGAATGTGGGATTTTCTTCAAACTAAATAACAAGGGGAAATAAGCATGTTTCATATCAATGAAATGTGACCACATGTATGTAGCTTAGCTAGTTTTAAGTAAGGTGACTACCTTGTGAATGGGTCTTTCAAGGTGAACTGATCTAGTGTGTGTTTTTCCTTTGTCATGTGTGGAGTCACTGACATGTAACTTCAGCTTTCTCACCAAGCCGTCTGAGCTTGGGCAAACTTTTACAACCTTGGCGAGTTTCCATTCGTTCCTGGGTGAGTTATCATCTTGTAGAATCATGATGTCTCCTACTTGTGAGTTCCGTGATGTTCTTTACCATTTCTGTCGCTGTTGTAGGTTAAGCAGGTATTCTCGCTTCCATCTTTGCCAGAATTCATTGGCTAAAAACTGCACTCTTTTCCATCTTTTGCAGAGGTACAGGTCTTCCTTGCAGAACTGTCCAGGAGGAGGCATAATAACTGATGATTTCATGGTTAAGAGGTGATTGGGAGTGAGAGGTTCTGGACCAGTTGGATCATGAAGATGATCAACACTTAAAGGCCTACTGTTGATGATAGCCATCGTTTCATAAAGAAATGTCCTCAATGTTGTGGTGTCCAGCCTGCTTGCAGACTTGTCGAGCATGACTGTCAGAATGCTTCTGATCGTTCGAATTTGCCGTTCCCAAACTCCTCCCATGTGGCTCGCTGATGGGACATTCATGAGGAATTCACATCCAATTGCTCTTTGACGTTCTTGATCCAATCCTTTAAGTAACTCAGAAAACACTCTCCTTGTACCCATGAAATTTGTTCCCTGATCGCATCTCAGTTGGCGGACAGGTCCTCTGATAGCTACAAATGTTCATAGTGCATTTATGTCTGTAGTCAGGTCATCCAGTGTTTCGATGTGTACTGCTCTTGAGCACAAACATGTAAACAAAAGTCCATAACATTTTAATTCTCTTCTTCCTTCCTTCACAATGAATGGTCCGAAACAGTCAATACCACAGTAGGTAAAGGGGGGCGATGTTTCAGTTCTTTCTTCTGGCAAGTCTGCCATTTGCTGAACCTCTGTGGTTCCTCTGTATCTACATTTTACACACTTGTAAATGTGTGAGGAGACCACACTTCCACATCCAATAATCCATATCCTGTTTGCATGTAGCTCGTTCATGGTCATACCTCTTTCTTGATGCTTTATTCGTTCATGATGATGTTTGACTAACAGAGCTGACAGATGAGATTTCTTTGGTAGAATTGCCGGATGTTTCACATCATGGTGTAAGGCTTAATGAGAGAGTCGTCCTCCCACCCTTAGTACATTGTTCTCGTCCAGGAAAGCATTCAACTGGTGTAACTTGTTGTGCCTTTTCAGTGCATCTCTTTTCTGTTGCTTGATTTTCTTGATGTCTTCAGCAAAGCAGTCTTCTTGCACTGACTTGATGAAGATTTCTGCTTCTCTTCTTTCTTTAAGGTTAGTTGCTTCATTTGTTCTTTGTTGAAGTCCTTTGAATTCTCTGACATATCTCTTGAGCCTGGCAACTGCTCTTACGACTCTGGACCAGTCAGAAAATTTTGTGAAGCGGTTTGCTATTGAATTCACTTCCTTTGTCTTGACTGTGTGAATGTACACCTTGCGAAGCTCTGGATCAGTTACTTCTAATTCTCCCACCGTTTTCTCTTCGGCTGGAAGATTTAATTGCCAAAGAAAGTCAGATTCAAGAGCCTTGATTATGTCTTTCACTTGGTTTTTGCACACAAAGTGTAATTCTTTCTTTAGTTCGACTGATGGATCCATAACAGGTGTCACTTGTCGCACTATGGTTCCGTGACTGGTACCTATTGCATCGCCGTAGTCGCTTGATGGATTAGAGCAGCCAACAATACTCCAGCCGAGATCAGTTAGCTGTGCATATGGTTGATTTTCTTCACCTGACAGGATATCTCTTGGAAGAAGGGCTTGCTGACAGTTATAACCGATGAGAAGACCTACTTCAATATCCAGTGGTGGTGGAATCTTGTTTGCCAGTTGTTCAAGATGAGGCCACTTTAGAGCAGTTTCAGAAGTTAGAATGTGCGATCTGTCTGCTGGAATGTACTCTCGCGTGAAGAGTGGTGGTAACTGAATCCTTTTTTCTAAATTGTATCCTCTTACTTGCAGGTTCTTCAGTTTTTGGCAGTGTATGACTGTTGACTTTGTAGACATTGTAGATAGCTGTAAACTGAAATTTTCTTTGTTTGTGTCAAGGTCTTGGGCTACTTCATTCAAGATGAAGGTTGTGTTGCTTTGTGTGTCTAAGAGCGCATAAACAAGAATTTCTTCGTCTGGCTGTTTTATGGATGAGACCCAGACTGGTACGATTGAAGATGTGTGTGTGCTAAGGCCTTCTTGCATGACTCTGTTACTCGTTGCTGTTGCAACTATGTCTTTGGTGTCTAGTTTGTCCTTTGAGTTGCCATCTCCTTTATAAGTGGGTAACCTTTGACTTCCTTTGAACTTGTCGTCATGCAAACATGTTGGATTTTTCATCTGACATTTTTCACATGTGCTTCTGTTATCACATTGTCTTGAGTGATGACCAGTTTTTAAACATCCGAAGCAAAGCTTCTCTGCCTGCACAAACTTGACACGGTCTTGAACTGTCTTTTCAGCAAACTGTCTGCACTTGGCTAAGGTATGCCCTGTTCTTTTGCAGAAAATGCATGATGGGATGCTACTTTGTGTTGTGTTTGTCGACAGTGTCTTTGCTAGAATGGTCTGGTTACGCTTTGGTTTCTCGCCTTCTGCGCTCTTTAGGGCTCGTATTGAGGATACAGGGTCGCAGGCAAGATCTGCTTCCTTTGATATGAAGTCTACAAACTCGCTAAATGGTGGATACCCAGTCTTTGTTTGTCTTGCTTCCATGGCTTTTCTATTCCAACTAGATACCAACCAATCTGGTAGTTTCATCAGAATTTTTTGACTCTCATTACAGTCGTTGAGAACTTCTAGTGTCTTTATGTGTGGCATTGCCACTTCGCAACTTCTGAGGAAGTCTGCAAATTCTCTTAGTTCACAACCGTCTTTAGTGCTTAGCTTTGGCCATCCATGGAGCTTGTCTCTGAAGGACTTTCCGATAACAAATGGATCTCCGAAGCGTTTTTCTAGTAGCTTCCAGGCTGAGTCATAAGCTTCTTCAGTGCCCAGCAGGAAGAAACCTTCAACAGCTTTCTTTGCAGTGCCTCCTAGGTACTTTCTTAAGTAGTACAGTTTTTCATTCTTTGGAATGTTTGTTCTGTCTATCAATGTATCGAATGATAATTTCCAATTTTTAAATTTCAGAGGATCTCCAGTAAATACTGCAGGCTCTGGTGTTGGGAGACGATTAGCACCAATAGCTTCTGCTAGCATATTGACAAACTCGGAGCCATTTTGAACTTGAGGCATAGACACTGAGGTTGGTGGAGCTTGAGGTAGCAGTTGCACACTTTGGGGAAGAGTAGCTTGACTTGTAATTGGCACATGCAGTGGAATGAATTGAGAACTTCAGGGGTTTAAAGCTTGTGTTGTGGGATAGTGAACTGAAGGTTCTCTTAACGGTTTAACATCATACTGTGAGCCATCTTCAAAGTTGTCTTCAGCTTGATCGTAAATCTTAACTCGAGCTCTTGCAGCATTGAATTTCTTAACTTCTTCAAGACGTTCAAGCTTTCGACGTTTTTCTTGTATTGCCTGCTGTTCTCAGCCTCTAACCTTTGTAGCTCCATAGCTTCCCTTTCTTGTTCCTCTAGCACAGCTAAGACTTCTTGGGAAGCAGCAGCTTCAGCCGCAGCCATGTTTCTTTTAGCTGAGTGAATGCTAGAGTGGGTGGAGCCAAACCTTGTACGTTGAGAGGGTGGTCTTGATAGAGAACCAGTTAAGTCGAGGATAGATCCAACATCTGGCCATAGTTCCTCCTCTTGCTCGACTGTGTGTCCGCTTAGTTGTCTTTTTGCTCTCTGAACAATGAAACTGGAAAGAGATATGCACATGTCGACTCTGCGTCGAAGGTCTTGTTCAGGAATTTTCATTTGACGTAACTCTTCATAAATGGTCTTTACATCAGAACAAGTGCTCTCAATGTTCTCTATCAACTCCTTTAAATCTTCCTCGGAAGGATTATATTTCAATATTTCCTTGCCTATTCTGGCCTGACACTTCCATTTCTCATAGATGATTTTGTACTTTTGTTGTACACTCTGAAGCCTTTCCTCTTGAAGTTCCCTTCCCTTTTCTGTAAGTGTTCGGGTTCTTTCACTTCTTCTTGGTCCTTTAGTGTCTTCTGTCTTTTGATTGGAGATTGCTTCTGGAGGTCCACTTGTGTGAGACATTTTGGGATAGCTTGAAAGCTGTGTTATGTGTGTATTCGCTGAGCTTGACTGAGATCTTATATAAAGTGCTATGTGTAAATCTAAGAGTTCCTGGCTCTAAACTTCAATAGTGCATCAGAAAAATAGGAAGACTGAAAATAGTAACCTAAATATGCAATTATAAACCTTAATTGCTGAGACGGTAAACTTAAAAGTGCATTAAATTGCTATTTTTTGTGTAGGAAAATAATTTTCACATTAATCTAGTGACCCTTTAAACTTTCCTTAAGTTGCCTTTTAAACTCAAACAGTCTTTAAATAGTCTTTGTTAAACACAAACTGCCCTTCAAGTTATTTATCTTGTATAAACTTAACTAACAATCTTCTTTAAACCTTGTAATATGTAACAACATGAAATGACGACACATCAGTTTTGTCCCGAAACATATAAACTAAGCACTTTGTGCAAGGTTAATAGAACTGTGTCCTTATATGCAATTTTCAAGTAAAACCACTTCTTTGGAGGTGGAACACTTTAGCTTTAGCCTGAATAGTTGCACCTTTAACACAGTCCAATAATCTTAGCTTGCAGTAGCCTAGCCAACATGGACGTGGGCTTAGCTTATCTGATATGTTGGTTCTTCGTCGTTTCCCGCCGTAGTCTTGTAGTCTCTCCTACTTGTGTTGAGCAGGCGAGTTCTCACTATAGCTCTCTTCACAACAACAAACACAGGGTGGTTCTTTGAAACGGGCGTTTATTGCTGGAGCAATCTTGTGAAGCATCATCGTCTTTGTATCACATACCAATCATGCCAACCACGCCGACCACGCCTTGAGAACTCGTTGCACCGCTTGTCATGAAAAGAGGTTCTTGACTCATTTAAAGTCCTTGTAAAGTGTCTTTCACAGTCTGCTTAAACTTCAGACATCAGTGTCCGTCCCTTAATTCCGTCGTAGCGGAACCAAAACAAGGAACTTTAGTTCCACATAGAAGCATAAATATTTCAACAGTGTTTTTAACCTTTTAGCTTAACATACATGAATTATTATTTATTTATTTATCGAATATATGAAATTATGACAATATGAAATCATTTATAACTCATGAACTTAAAGTTTTATGTAACAGCACTTACAGTATCACCTGTGTTACCTTGTATGATTTGACATTAAAACCACATATGAACTTAGTATCACCTGTGGATGTATCACGTTTCTGCGAATATGAATTGTTGAGGTTTTACAGAATCTTGAAAAAGAGACCGTCTGGCTATAAACACGTTGTGGAAAAGCTGATCGAGGTTCTTTTTTACTTTTCTAAAGGACTCCACGTCACTCTGACTTTTGAATCCCCATTTTGGGACTTAGTCTCTGAGACCAAGATCTTTTAAAACCTCAAGTGTCTACACTCTCAGGTTTAGACTTTGGTCTTTGTGTTTTGCTTTTACTTTTTATATTTTTATATTTTTACTTTTACTGTTTTGTATTTGCATTTGGAATATCATCTGAAGTTTTTTAAATAAATTTTCGGAAACTTTTTGAAATCATTTTCTGACTGAAATCATTCACACCACAAAGACTGGAGTCTCCCTTAAGGACCCCGTGAACCTCGGAAGGTAAGCTTGAGCAGTCACACCACGGCACACTTCTACTGACTTTTACTACACACCTCATACACACCTAACATCCCAGTAGGGAGAGATTACAGTTATTCCCTCTCCGGGGGGTAATCTAGAGTCCTGTACCAGGGGTTATTCTTGAATCTAGTTATTCTAGAAATGAATGTTAGGCAGATAATCCTGGGGCTGTGATTATAACAAGTCCTCTCTCCTCCAAAGGGTGTTAGAGGAGTAATTTTACAAAGCTCCTGGTACTAGGAAAGAGGAGACTAGCGGCTGGTAGGGAGTGAGCTCTCACTTAGTTCTAGGAAAGAGGAGACTAGCGGCTGGTAGGGAGTGAGCTCTCACTTAGTTCTAGGAAAGAGGAGACTAGCCGCTGGTAGGGAGTGAGCTCTCACTTAGTTCTAGGAAAGAGGAGACTAGTTAACTAATGGGTGGTGAGCTTCAGTGAGCTGTAGTAAAGTTATTCACCCCTTTTTGCATGTCCAGGACATGTTACAAAACAAAATGAGCAAGTTTAAACACATCAAACTGAAACAGCCATTCCAGTTTTTACACATCTGTCCTCCATAATATTTCAGAATTTTGACGAGCTACTTTTTTTTGTATTTTGTGATGGACTTTTAACACATTTTTATGTAAAAGACTTGTCTTGTTTTTTTTTTTTTGTTTTTTTTTACCTTTTTTAGTGTTTGACCAAATCAAAGTCAAATACCTTTATTAATTAGATTTTATCTGTGGTAGCATCTATTATCACTTATTGATCGTGTTCTCTATGATTTTACCGCCAATCCAGCTATTGAATTAAAATGGAACAGGTTGAAAAAGGAGCTAATTAAACTTAACTTACAATAAAGTTCCAGTTTTATTAAAGTGTCTCAAAACAATATGAAATATCTCTCCAGTCCAACATGTTAAAGTGTCTTTGAGTGACACACTGAACCCTGTGTGTGTTCGTGTCATTAAAAAGTGCTTTATAACTGCTGTAAACATAAATAATCAAAGTGCTTTATAACTGCTGTAAACATAAATAATCAAAGTGCTTTATAACTGCTGTAAACATAAATAATCAAAGTGCTTTATAACTGCTGTAAACATAAATAATCAAAGTGCTTTATAACTGCTGTAAATATAAATAATCAAAGTGCTTTATAACTGCTGTAAACATAAATAATCAAAGTGCTTTATAACTGCTGTAAACATAAATAATCAAAGTGCTTTATAACTGCTGTAAACATAAATAATCAAAGTGCTTTATAACTGCTGTAAACATAAATAATCAAAGTGCTTTATAACTGCTGTAAATATAAATAATCAAAGTGCTTGTAGCTCTGAAAGGTTCAGAATAACCAACATGTAGAATTAAAACCATGAAACTTCAGTTTATGCTGAAAATAAATGATGAGTGAATATTTTGCAGCTGAAGTCAAATATAATGTGATGAAGGTTTTATTTTTGTGTTACTGATATTAATAATGATGAGTCTGTGTGAAGTGAACATTAGAACCTTCAGGATTTATTAACCAGCGACCCCTCTCATCCCCTGCACTCCCAGTTTAGGTTTCAGACGCTTCAGACTGCCACGAGTCACAGACCATGATTACAAACAATCACTGGTCCCAAGTGTGATTCCATTATTACATTTATAAAGTCAAAAAAACATAGCCCCCCCCCCCATACCCCCAAACTTTACTGCTCAGAAAATGTTGTCTTGTTTGTCATCATGTTTTCTTTGTTGTGAAGACAAAGACAGTTTTCCACATGGTGACAAAGAAAGTCCTAACCTGTTTGAGGACTGTTGATTCAGACTGCTTTAGTTTGAGCCCGGTGTAAACTGGACTCTGACTGTTTCCTGTTGTTGACTGAGAGGTTTGACTTCATCAACGTTCATGTCTGTTCACGCTGTAGACTGATGATGATGATGATGATGATGATGATGATGATCTTGGAGGTATCAAGTCATTTCACACAGAGCTTCTTCATTTCTGTACAAACGTTTGAATAAAACATGAAAAATGTCAAACTGTGTCTTCTGACTGTCGAACACTGAAGTGATTTTTACTGACAAGAAACAAACAAAGCAGCTGCTCTCAGAGTTTAATTCACACACTTTAACTTTTGTCCTCTGACTTGATTTGAGGATAACAAGAGGAAACTTTACAGACTGAATAACGTGAGCAGTGTAAATAAATACTACACGCTGTAGGCTTTTATGAAAATGTAAATGTTAGGAAGGGTTCAAATTTATTGGGTGACTATCACCATGGGCCTCGGGTCAGGATGCATGAACTTCAGTTATGGTTTATTTCTTTAAATTCAAGTCAAAGGTTCAATAAAGGGGGAAACAAAAATGAAATAAACACACATAGTTCAAACTTCAGAGTGAAGGTGAAGAGGAGCGAGAGCAGTCTTTAAATGAGCAGTGATCAGGTGAATTCTGATAGAGGACAAACAACAACCAATCAATGAAGGGGAAGGAGAAACCAGGAAGTGAACTGAGGTAGGTGAAGAAGGGAAGAGAGATAAAATAGTGATCTTTACTACAGTAAATTAACTCTAAAAAGACTGTTATAAACTTCCAGGTGGGATTAAGGGTTAAGTGTTGCTTTATGTGTTGATTCAATTATTTAAATATATAAGTTTAAGATAGTTTCAACATAGGAGCTCGACAAACGGGATGTTTTCTAGAGACTTGACTGCATGAAAACTCGCCATCTGCAGCATTAGAGGTACCTGGCTATCAAATCTTCAGAAGAGATAGAGTGACATCAAAGGGAGGCGGGGTCATGGTTTATAGTAACAGACCTGAGAGAATGACTAAATCTCTCAATATGATCACTGGGATATCTGACCACAATCTTATTCTGGTGATCAGAAAATTAACAAAAATGAGATTTAGCCCCTCAATTGCCAAAGAGAATGAATCTCTTAGAATTCCTAAGAACAAGCAGGAATGTTTTAAAAACACTATAAATAGCGTCAATTGGAATGATTTGCTCTTGGGAAAAAACTTGCAGGAGGGCAGTCAAATATTCTCAAGTAAAGTGCATAGTGTCATCACAGAATTCTCCCGTAAGTTTAAGTATAGGAATAAAAAGAACAGTCTTCCCTGGATAAATGCAGATATTTTAAAACTGATGAAAGAGCGAGATCTGGCACTGAAAATGGCCATTAAGACCAGATTGTTCCACGACAAATTCATTTTGCCATGTTAAGAAATAAGGTGATAACAGGGTTGAGGAAGGCTAGGGCTGATTCTTTTATGACAATAATTAATGAGGCGAGGGGAAACTCTAAATTAATATGGAGTCAGTTAAAAAAGCTCCTGGGTCAACAAACCAAAGTAGGAAAACAAATTGAACTTAGCCTGAATGGAAACCTGACGAAGGACCCAGCTGAAGTAGCTGGAGCTCTTAATCGATACTTTGTCGATTCTGTAGCAACTATTGCACAGAGCTTCTCTGCTAAGCAGGTTAATCTGTGCTTGGCAAACAAAACAGAGCCAGCTTTCCATTTTATAAATGTTAGTGAATCAAAGATCACAGAAATTATTAGATCCCTCAAGCCATCAAAAGCAAAAGATGATTTTGGGATGGACACAACAAGGGTTAAGGATCTTGGTGCAGCGTTAGCCAAACCCATCACCAAAATCATTAATCTCTCAATATCACAGGGTGAATTCCCAAGGGTGTGGAAATCTGCCGTTATTTCACCAATGTACAAATCTGGTGATCCCCATTCACCCTGCAATTATAGGCCCATCAGCATTCTTCCTAGTATGTCTAAAGTTGCAGAGAAATGGGCGGCTGAGAAAATTATACATCACCTGAACAACAGCTCTTATCACCTGCATCCAATGCAGTTTGGATTCAGATCCAACCACTCAACAGAGACAGCTAACTGCTTCCTCATTGAAAAAATCAAATCACTGCTAGATAACCGTGGCATTGTTGGTGCTGTCTTTCTGGATCTCAGAAAAGCATTTGACACTGTAAATCACAGAGTTCTTCTATCTAAGTTATCCACCTTTAATTTCTCTGCTGATGCACTTAAATGGGTAGAATCATATCTCTCCAACCGCTCTCAAAGTGTGCGAATACTTAATTATCAATCTGACACCCTCTGCTTGTCCACGGGCGTTCCGCAGGGATCTATACTGGGCCCACTTTTATTCTTCCTGTATGTAAATGACCTGCCATCTGTGTGTCCTGAGGTTAACATTCAAATGTATGCTGACGATACAGTTTTGTATGTGCATGGTTTAACAAAAGCAGAAGTTGCTTCAAAACTAACAACCGCAATGGTCAAAATTACAGCATGGCTTAATCAGTGCTGTCTCCAACTTAACGTGTCTGAAACTGTTGGTATGTTCTTCACTAAAACAAATGACTCAAACCAGATATCCGATCCAGATATACTTGTGTCAGAAGAAAAACTACAGATTGTAAAAGAATTCAAATACCTTGGCATTATACTTGACTCCAACCTGAACTTTAAAGCACATGTAAAAAAAAGTCTGTAAACAAATTAAATTTAACCTTGCCAACTTCAGATTTATCAGAAACTCCATGTCTACTGAAGCAGCCAACATGTACATGCATTCAATGATTTTCTCATATATGACCTACTGTATGACAAGCTAGTCTCAGGCAAGTCACACCACATTAAAACCACTACAGTCTTTGTATAAACAGACAACAAAAGTTTTAGACAAAAAACCAAAGCAATTCCACCACTGTTCAATCCTCAGAAAATACAACCTCCTGAGCTGGGAGAACATGATTAAACACAAAAATGCTCCTTTATAAAATCTCATGGTTTGGCCCCTCCCCCACTCAGAGAGTTTGTAAGCATATGAACAAACACACATCACTTCAGGAGGGGTGTCTCAAGAGGCGACTGCATTATTCCTCTAAGGAAGTGTGTTTTTAGTCAGTCGGCCTTTTCTGTTCCAGCCTCACGTGAATGGAACAACATCCCAACAGTTATCAGAGAGAGCAACACATGTCGTTCATTTAGTTCACATCTGAAACACTGGCTATTTGATAACCACATCTGCCAGCACTAAACCTGTTCCGCTCGCTGCTGCCCCCTTGTGTCTGGTTGTTGATGAATGTGTGCTGTTTTTTAAATGAATGTGTCCTGCGTGTTGTTGTCTGTTGAGGTGAGCTTCAGGTATAGCTCACTCAATGTTTTTTATGTGGCCTTGTGTAATTTGTAATTTCTACGTGTTTATTGTATATTGTGTTACATGTTGTTTTGTTGTGTGCACGTTACAGTTACTTTAGTAGGTTATTGGATACGTGCTTTTACTAATACTTGTTTTTGTAGCTTTTACCAATGTTTGAATTTTTTTATTTTTTTTTAGGGAGCCTTTTATAAAATCTGTCCAGGGACAACAGATGAAAATTAGCCTTTTGGCTAACTCTGGCACATTACAGAAATGTTTATTAATATGCAATGTCCCTGTAAAATAAAAATAAAATAAGATATAAAACGGCACAGTGTTACATTTAATTTTAAAGAATATGATGAATTCCTGTTTGAAGTTAACCATCAGAATTATTAAACATTTAAACATTTTAAATTATTTAACAAAACATCTACTGCAGTTAAAATGTAAAATAATTCAGCTGTAACTTTAATACAAAAATATGAGACAGAAATAAAAGAGAAACACAGTGACCGTTTAGCTGCTCTCTAAATAGTTAAACTTAAAAAAATCACTTTTGGTTCATTGAGCTGATAAATGTTCAAACTTATTTGTTGGGGATTGTGCTACAGTATTGTGAGAAGGTTTTATTTATTCATTCAGACTTTTATTGTTTGTGTTTTCGACATAATACTTTTATTTTGAAGGACGATCATCGAAAGTGTTGCTAGGAGATCATCGTGTTAGTGACGTCACAGCAGCGTCCTCTGAAGTGCCCGTCAGTGACGTCACGTTGAGTGTTCAGATCAACAACTATGAAGCTTCTTCCTCTCGTGTGTCTCTGCGTCGTGACTCGGTCTGGAATAACGTTTGCTGATGAAAACGGTGAGAAAAGTAACGGCTCATATTTACTCTGAACTGTTTGAGATTGAAATGGATGAAAAATAAATGTAAAAAATGTTGAAACATGAAGTCTGGAGACAGAAAAGTAGGAAGTTTATCAGCGGAGGGGAGATAACGTTAGCACCGGAGACTGTTAGCATCGATATTTAGCTCCGTTTGAAACTAAAGGACATTAATACAGAAATATTAAAACATCAACCTCCACAGCTCAGGTGACGTCATCAGATTACAGCCGTTTAACAGACATGCGCAGTGTGATGCTCGTCTCTCTGGGAGTAGATGTTGGAGGGCGTCTCCTCCATCCTGCAGAGAGAAAACTGCAGCATCACTCACATATTATGGACCATGATCAATTACAGATAATACAACATGGATGTGAGTCCACTGTGTGAGGGAGTATCAGAGTTTAATGAAGTTTTTAATGAATTATGAAATAAGAGTCAGAATAAATCAAACTAAAAGAAGAAGCAGAGAAAGAAGTTTCACCTCCTTCTCCTCAGAAATCTCAGATTCAAAGAGTTTAATCGGCTGATTCAGAGACACTTTGACTAAAGAAACGTATGAATACTGATGTAAACATTCACTAGTCTCTGTTCAGAAGTGTGACATGTTTGTTTTTTATCTTTGATATCAGATGAATGTGTAAAGAAAAGGATGAGGAGACAGAAACATCAACATGAGGGTTTATAAATGAGATAGATGGTTAAATATGATGAATATGTGTCACATAGTAAAATGTAAACGACTGTGAAGACGCCCGAGTTCAGTGGAAATGATTTCATGATGACATTTAGCTACACAAAGATAAACAGTGAGATTATTATGATCAGAAACTGACATTAGATTATCACACAAACTGAACTTTATTTTTCTGCATGTAAACAAACTGATTCATCCTCGTGTTTCTGTCTCAGGTGGAGTGGTGGTGAAAGAAGACAGTGATGCTGTGTTACCATGTTCCCTCAGCACCAAGGAGAACATCGAGACGAAGCTGTTTGACTGGAAGAAAGACGATCACAAGGAGGTGTTCATGTACGACGGAGGAGATTATTACGCTCACGGCCTTTCAGGTCAAGACAAACAGTTTGAAGGTCGAGTCTCACATTTTAACGACGAGCTGAAGAACGGTAACGCCTCCATAAAGATCAGGAAGACCAAGGTGGCCGACAGTGGAAACTACACCTGTTTTTTTCCTCGTCTGCAGCCGAGTCAAATGTTCCACATTGAGCTGGTTGTTGGTGAGTTTTCTGGTTCAGTCAGACGTGTTTGAAGAGTCCCAGGTGGATTTCAAATAAACATCTGGCAGGTGTTCATCCCCACAGAGCTGCAGCCACATCTGGAGAGACACAGTTTGTATCAGACATGAAACACGTGATCCATAATGTCACTCTGCACAGCCACAGTTCAGCTCTACACACATTATAAAGGCAGCACATTTACATTCTTCCTCCAGGGTGAAGTTGATCATCTGTCCCTCTAACATCTCATGTCTTTTACCTTCCAGGTGCTATCTTAAAGGACAGAACACCTGAAAAAATCCAAGGTGAGTCCAGATCCTGCTGACAGGTCTAAGTGTGTTGAAGAAGCTGAGAACCAGAGAGCAGTGTACTCATTGTGTTTGTAATGTTGTTTAAAGAATAACTGTAGAGTGATGATGTTTCAAAGCTTTAGCTTTATTTAGATTTGATAGAATGATTCTGAAATATAAACTCTGATATACCATCTTAACAACTACAGGGACTACAAATACTCATTTCCTCTACTTTGGACTTCCACTTCTTAAATCACTCCTGCATGTGTTAATACATCCTACCTGCCAGTCATACAGGTGACTGGTCTCCATGGAAACCAGTTCACTTTAAATCTCTGTCCTTAAAGGCTCAATGAACTTACAAACATGAAATATACTCAAATAAATCTGCTGTTTATGATCAGCTGTTTTCTACCAAAAGGTCAATTTGCTGCTTTCCTGACTAAATCTGTTTTTTTACACCTATTCCTTCTTTAAATCTCAAGCAGGCTTACCTAGGTCCATTCTTTCATTACAAAGTATAATGCTCCATAAAAGTGATTATCAACTGGCGCCCCGCGGGCCACATACGGTCCCCCAAAGCTTCTCATGTGGCCCCCAGAATATAAAGGATCTCTGGGGAATAAACCATGAACATACAAATAAAATCACAAGGCTGAGATACTCACATGATGTTAATGGGAGACATTACATTTCCCCTCTGACTCCAACTTCTTCACATCAGGCTTGAAAGCTGTGTGCAAGCATATTTTAAATTCCTGTCCCCTCAGTGTCTGTCATGAAAAAAGCCAAAGGCCAAATATTGAAAGTAACTTTGAACATTGATGTGACAGAGCTCTCACACTGATCCAGGTGTTTCCCACATGGCTGCAGAGTATCTGTGCTTCTGTCCTGGTTCTAGTTAGAGATAGTAAAGATGATTTCCAAACTTTTGGTACAAGTGAAAAGTGTTTGACATCCAACAAACAAATCTTGGATGTTCAACCAGAGCCAGTTATTTTCTTTAAATCGTGTTCTTTGTTTTTAATGTTTTCATCCTCGTGTACTCAGGATTTGTTATAAACAAGAAGAGGAGAGATGCACAAGACAGCTTACCAGTGTTACATCTGTAATTATGTATTTGTCCTTCATTGCTGATAGGTCATCTATTGTTCAATTACTCTGTGTTCACAGGTGCTGCTCCAGAGCCGTCTGTCACCATACTCGACCAATCAAAGGACTGGTCTCTGCTGCAGTGTTTAGTCAGAGGAGCTTCTCCTCGACCTAAAGTGGAGTGGAGGGACAGTTCTGGAAACATCCTTCATGCTAAAGAAGCACAGGTCACAGAAAGAGGAGGCAGCTACGACATCATCCTCCAAACCACTGTGACCAAGACCGACCACTACAGCTGTGTGGTCACACAGGACCAGATCAAACACCACACTGAGGCCAAGATCTACGTTCACATCAACGGTGAGATGTTTCTTGTTCTACTTTCTGTTTTTCTGTGCGTTCATTCTTTGTTTTAAATGTAAATGAGTTCTGACTGAATGTGAAACGTGTTTGGATACTTCACAAGTGAAACTTTATTCAAAGTGAGTTTAAGAAATTCAGACTTTCAGTGACTCTCTGAACGGACTAACTTGATGACTGGACAGAGAGAAGAAGAAGAGTGTGAAGGTTGACTTTGAGATCAGTTCCAGACGTACAGAGTCAGTGTTTCTCTTGTTGTAGCTCAGTGATGTCAGTGTGGACGTGTTTGTGATAACAGTGAAATGTTCAGGATTAGAAAACAGCTTCATGTTGAGTTCACACATTTCAGGAGCAGGCTCGTCAGTTATCATTTCATATTAACAGTTATGTTTATCCCCAAATATTACAAACACTTTACGTTCTATCCATTCAGATCCTCAGAGTTACGTTTGCTCTGTGTAACATTTATTACAAGACATTTTGAAAACAGGAAAAATGAACAGTGAGAAGTTTTGTGCAGCCGAGGCTCTCGCTTTTTAAACAATGAAAATGTCTTTATTTACTTGGCATCATGTAGACCTTAAAAAAACAAGAACTCATCAGTCCTTCATCAGGAAGTCAAACAGAGATAAAGTTGTACTAGGTGGAGCAGATGTTTACATTTATACATAATATGATGAAAATGTAAATATTGACCACAAACAGGAAACACAACAAAAACAAATCAAAACAACGTTTACAGGAGATTCAAACCCAACTCTTACAGTAAGCCGGCCGTGCACCGGACGATTTCAGGACGACTTAGACCTGACTTTTGAGTCGTACGACTGATTTGAAGTCAGGCCGCATTTCAGCCCGATAGCACGCCGTTAGTGGAGCAGTGTACACTGAGGCGTGATGGTCACGGCCCGATCAGCTGCTCCCTGCTGCTCGGATCATTTGTTCATGTGTGATTGTTTTGGTCGTACGACTGCACACACTTTGCACGGTGAGCGCAGAGCCACCAGCTGATTCTCCCACTTCAGGGACTTCTTTCCTGATTGTTCACAAACTGACAGACAGCGTCTAAAATCACCATGGCAACAGCAGGCATGACTGTTTAATCTGTCTCCACACTCCGATCATGAAAGAACCATCAGCAGGAAACATCTGCAGAGCTCCAGCTGACGGGGAGAATCAGTTCTGATTGAGCTGTCAGTCACTTTGTGTTTATTTGGGATGCTGTGAGAGAGAGAGAGAACGTTTTTCCTGGTGTGTATTAGAGCCGACTGAAATACACATCGATCAGACTTCAACCTCCGTCTGTGGGACTTTTTCTTATTGACACTTGTGATGCTGAACACTGTACAGTATGAGCTCATGAATTCTTTTAGTCGTTCAGTGTTCACTGGACTTTACATTAAAACTCAACAATCTTTGACAAAAAGACAGAAAAATGAACGTCCTCGTTTAGACCGGGTGTTCAGTAGTCTGAAAGTTATGGATCCAAAACGCCTCCTGCTGGTTCTTCTTCTTTTCTACCTCTTGTTGCACCTCTAACCAACACGTCTGCTCCCTCCTGTGTAGCTTTAGATGTTTGCCAAACTTTTCCCTCATGAGTAAAAAAACATTTCAATTAATTTCTGCATCACTAAATTAAAATCTTTTAAAAACACAAACTCTCTGTGGCGGCTGAAGATAGAAAAATGCTGCACAGAAACTAAGTGTGTGAAAATATAAAGAAGTCCAGATATCTTTGTAGATTTATTAAAACAAAAAGGGAAAACAGTATTTCTAAAGAAAAGGTCCAAAAATGATGATTTAGGTGATGATGACGATGACTCACTCACCCCCTTTGTCTAGCCTCCCGCCACCCCAAATGCACAGGTAAAAATAAAGTAAACCACGCCCACTGCTAATTACCAGAAATAATAAGAAACCCATATAAGGAGCAAAACATAACAAATAATCAACTGAGGTAAAAACACACATTATGGCTCCTACACTCCATCTTACCCACAGTTCACCCTGAACTACCGTACCATTAAAAAAAGTGGAATTCTGCATCTCTACATTAAAAGTGTTCACAACACAAAGACGAGTTCTTAAAGACGTTTGAGCTTGTTGTTGAAATGATCACCTCACACTAACCACCAGGTTTAACTGAGCAGCTGATGGAACAAACTGAAGAAACTATTTAGTTCAGAAAACAAAAGAAATGACCAGAGCGAAGAGGAGGTCAGAAATAATTCAAAAAGAATCGAAATGAAGTGAGGAAGATTATTTACTGAATAGTTTATGACTAAAAATACATTCAGGTGTTAATTCTAACTCTTCATGATGTGTTTCTGTGTGTAGGTCATCATATCTGGTCTCTGTGTGAACATCATGAACTCTTTTTATCTTCAAACTAAAACATTCCTGCAGACATGAATCTAAAAGAGCAAAACTAAACAACACCTGCTGCTCCTTCACACAGGATCAGGAGCTCACTTTAATGTTTCACACCTTCAACTCAAACTTATTTACTTGACAGTTTTTACTGCAGCTGGTCCTGCTGGATTCATCTCCATGGTTACCGTGTTGCTGCTCTCTGATTGGACGCTGCTGCAGATGTTACCTGCTCACCAAAGAGCTCCTGACTGAGAGCTGCACTCAGACGTGACTTCAGACTGAATCAGTGCTCTGAAACGAGTCAGTCGTTAGTTATGATGGAGGAAAGATTTCACACACAAACACACACACACATTCAGAAACACACACACACACATTCAGAAACACACACACACATTCAGAAACTCACACACACACATTTGTAAGGAGCGGCGTGCCGTCACAGGAATCGGAGACGTTTCAGTGAGTGAGAAGAGACGACGTGTTAATAATGTGAAACATGTCCGAGCTGAATCTACTGAGGCCGACATGATCATTAAAACAGAGTATAACTAGGAGCCTCCTTTAGCTCCAAACACATGCACTGATCGTCCCTTTAATCATTTGATCCATGGAGGTCACTAAAGGCCTTAAAGGGACAGTACACAGTTTGACCGTGTGCTCGTTTGACCTTCTTATGACCACACGGCGTGTTACCTGCAGGAGATGAAAACATACTGGAGCAGCTTCACTAAAAGTCCCACCTTCAAGAAAAACACAGAAACCTGAGTGTCCGCTGTGTTTGTCAATATTTACACCTCTCCATCAGACCGCCTTTTCCTCGGGGACTACTTTCTTTAAAAGCGCACAGCGTCCGTGTTCCTCCACGTGCAGCTCGCCGTATCAGATCAGCGTCACAGAAGAGACGAGGAACACGATGGAACACGATTCAACACGACAGGAAAGACATCAACTCTACCTCCAGCGACTTTCTAAAGTTCAGTTTGTGTCCACTTTGTTTGAAATGTGTCGATGTGATCGTATGTTTGTGACTGAGGTCAGAGCTCCAGGTGATGTCACACCTGATGATGTCATACTGAGGCTGCTGGGTAAAGAGGATTAACTCATCCATTCAGACACATTCACACGCCGCCGACGAAGCAGAGGGAGCAACTTGAGGTTAAGCGTCTCGCCCGAGGACACATGGGACATGTGGCTGCAGGAGCTGGGGATCGAACCCCCGACCTTCCAGTTGAGAGACGACCGACTCGCCCACTGACCCACAGCCGCCCCCGATGTAGACATATAACTAACATTAGAAATAAGAGTAAATGATATTAGTAGTATTCAGATGTTTTTATATCAATAGCAGCAGAAAAACCAACAAGAATCACATCACATATGTTCCACTTTAGAGCCGTATGAGATGAAAAGAGCGCTTACATCTCCATGGACGCTCACACATTCTCACTGTCCAATCATGAAGGGCTACATGACCTTTAACCTCAACTTAGAGACGGCTCACTCGTCGTCCTGAACGGCTTCTGATCAACGGAGACACAACCCACGTCTGCTGGGAGGGAGTGATTGACAGCTGTTTTGGCCTACAGCCATTCCCAGGAGGCGGGACTTAGCATGTGACAGGCTGAGATAAACTAAGGCGTGTACAGTAGAGGAATATAAAAGAAGAGAAGTGGAGATACATGAAGGGATGTGAAATCTTCTTTCCATGAACCTTTGTTTCCTCCGTGTCCACAGGAGCAGCTTCAGAGCCGCACGTCATTGGTTCTCCTGCCGTCGTTCTTTTGCAACGACGCCCTCGTTTTAATCCACCCAGACACGGCTTCTTGGAGGGGGGGGGGGGGGGGGCTGTGACTCCTCTTCAACATGGTAGTACGACTTCTGGTGCGTTCCATTTACCTCTCAAGTCGAATGTCCGAGCTAGGATTGACGTCACACCCGAGTTGAGCGCGTTCCCATGACCAGTTTGAAAACCAGTTTGACCAGCAACATGGACGCCTCCAGCAGTTCTTTAGTTTGATAACAACACACTACGTGATAGTTTGTGTCTGAACGTCACATGACCACATGTCCACAGAGAGAACTTCCACGATACCATCGGTGTGATTGATTTCATTACATCAGTTTCATCTTAAACGTTACTGTAGATGCACGCAGCAGCCATGTTGGATTTTAGCTCGGGCTACTGAGGTCGCTCCGAGTTTCCAGAGTTGGAGTTCTGACTTCAGGGCCGTCCTTCCTCCTCCAGGTGGTGGCAGGGCGTACGGTTGGACAGGGAGGGGTTCCCTCCAAAAGAGACATAAATACTGCTGAAGGAAACATGGCAGTCCCGTATTTGTGAACTCAGAGCTGAGAACAACAAACCCAGAGGGAGTTTAAATTCACTCTCTTATTATGAAGTCTTTACTCCACAATACTAAATGTTTATTTCATGTCATGTTAATATTCACAATGTCTTTTAAATATATTGCTTGTCTTCTTCTTTGTGATACTTTACTTATCTACCTCCACATGCTTTAATCTGAAACATCTATTCTGCAGCTTTCTGATGAAATCTTTTGTTTCTATTGTCTCCACAGGAGCAGCTTCAGAGCCGCACGTCACCATCCTCGACCAATCAAAGGACTGGTCTCTGCTGCAGTGTTTAGTCAGAGGAGCTTCTCCTCGACCTAAAGTGGAGTGGAGGGACAGTTCTGGAAACATCCTTCATGCTAAAGAAGCACAGGTCACAGAAAGAGGAGGCAGCTACGACATCATCCTCCAAACCACTGTGACCAAGACCGACCACTACAGCTGTGTGGTCACACAGGACCAGATCAAACACCACACTGAGGCAGAGACCTACGTTCACATCAACGGTGAGATCTTTTCATAGTTTCAACTCTAAAGCTGATCTGATGAGACAGGAGGAAGTTTATTCAGAATGTTTCAGAGTTTTAATCCCACGTTTCCTGAGACTCCTCGCTCTAAATATCCTGAATCTACATTTAAGGCTTCAAACAGAAACTGAAGGTTGTGTTTAAAGGTCACATATTCTCCTCCTAATAAAGATGAACTACAGAGTAACGTTAGTTTGTCCTGATGATGATGAACGGCAGGAGACCACCAGTCTGAAAAGATGTTTCATTATTTATTCATAATTCAGCATTTTATATTTATGTGAGGGCTGTCCAACCAGCAACATTTTGAATCTCCATTAATCGCTACATTTCAAAAGTTAGTGGTGATTAAAGACATTTTGAATCCCGTGTGTAACCCTAACTCTAACCCTATGCAGTAACATGTTCAACCTGTAATATCATGTATGTGGGAGAAACAAACAAGCAGCTGAAATACAGATTGAGACCACAAATCTACCAAAGAAACAAAGGCAAAGAAAATCCGGCCGTTTACATGCACTTCAGAAGACGTGGAGCAGACCATCTGAAAACAGAAGGCATCAAAAGCAACACAAACTGGTCCAGAAGTCAACGCCTCAGAATGGAAACCACGTTCATCAAATGATTGAAAAGAAAGAAACCAAACGGCCCAAATGAAAAACTTTGATTCAGGCCGCCATCTCCTGCTCAGAAGACGGAAGGACAGTTGTTTGGTTTCTCTGCTTTTAACTGCAGCCAACAAGGAAAACGGGGAAATACCGCCACCTGCTGGTGCACCAACAACAACACGGTTTCCCCCTACCTGCTTTTATCCACGGTGCAATGCTTCCACCTGGTGTCCAAAAGGTGGAAGGACAGTGAGAGGGATTGTTTCACATCTATGGAGTTTTAGATCAAACAAAAACTAGTTTGAAATGTTTTCATCTTGTTTTAATGAATGGATGACTTTGTGCATGTTGTTTTGTGTGTCTTTTCCTTTCCTTTATTTATTGACAGCATGATCTTAGCACTTTATTTAAAGCTTGATCAGGACACACAGAGTATTGCGTCTATATCGGCCTTTGCAGGTCGTCAAAGAAAAGAGTGCAGCGAGGGACTAAAGACGGGAGTGAAGCTGTGACGTCGTTATGAATGACTTCCAGATCCAAGATGCTTTAGTCATTTATTCTACAAAACACAAGAAACTACAACTGCAGTTACCGGGTGGTAAAATCAACTTGTGATGGCAGTGCAGTGTAGTGTGGCGCTCAACAGAAATGTTCTGCTCCCACGCTCAGCCCCTCTCTCCATCTGAGACTAAACCAGGTGAACAGGTGAGTGCGGCTCATATAATCACTGACATCACCACGACATGTCCCACCTGTAACAAGAATTAAACAATAAACAAAGCAGTAAACAAACCATGAAACCAAACACACCATCAACTTCCATTCATGGCTCCGACACAGAGGATCCAGAAAGCCTCCAGCCTCCACAACAACTCCATCGTCACGCTCCAGGAGAAACCTCACAGCACAGGATACAACAGCATCAGCGTCTGTAACGTATCCACCTCCCACTCACCTGTATATATCAGAGTCAGCAAACCAGCTCCACCAATCAGGACGTTTGTCACCACAGGGAGGACACATAGAGCACTTGTTTTATTGATTTATTACTACCCCATGAACACTTTGAACACTAAGCTGCATGTGATTTAACGCTGTCCTCTTTTACCGTGTGAACTTTGATGATTTAATGACATTCATGAATTAATTTATTTCTTGTTGTACTCACCTGTTAGAGAAACTTACCTGCATCATTTCATTCTTTCCTTTGCTCTCACAGGGGAGGAGGGTCAGGGTCTCCACCTCACCTGTACACAAAGAAACAACAACTTCCCACTTACCTGAACCCTAATCCTAACCATCCATCTCCACATCGTCCTCTTCCCTGCTTTTTATTCTTAAGCTCACCCACAATCCTAAAGCTAACCGTGAACCCAGCAGCCTCCCTAAACCTGACCGCTTCCTTCTCTTCAACACAACCAAATGAATCTGTTTACTTTGAATCTACCATGACATGTTTTAATGTTCTTCTCTTTTACACTTTTAGCTCTTTTTAGGCTTTTATGATCTGCTTTCTCTCCCGCCTACTTAGAGGGGATTTCAAGAGGAGGACCCCCTCCTACCAATTAAAGAAATACTGACCAGGGCCTGTGCCATCTTTGGACCACAAGCTGCTCAGACCTAAGTCCCCTAACCTATATACAAACTGATAGGCTTTTATTTTGAAGGTTTGCACTGTCTTAAGCTGAGAGTGCTTTCCTTGCTGTGTGCTTTTATTTTGAAATACAGTAAGAGCTTCCTGTAGATGGAAGATAAGGACATGAAGTTAAGCACAGAAACAGGAAGTGGTTAGAGATCCCAAACTGAGGTCAAACAGCTCAAAGGAACGGTAACAAAGGTCAATGTGTGATGTCATCAGGTCAATGTGTGATGTCATCAGGTCAATGTGTGATGTCATAAGGTCAGTGTGTGATGTCATAAGGTCAGTGTGTGATGTCATCAGGTGGATATGACTGTGTGAGAGTTTGTTAAAGTGAAATGAGACGTTCAAAGATGCAGCAGTGAGACTACAGGGAGACACTGAGGACCACTATCTACGGAGAGCCTGAAGGGACAAACAGGAGATTAATGTGATTAACTGGTTAACGCTGACAGCTCGTATTTATTTGTTTTATTTCATTACTTTGTGAAAATACGCTCAGTATAATATTTGTCATCACTGATTTTCACGACGTTGTTTGACAGCAATGATGTCATCATCGGGGGCGGAGTCTGAAATGTTTTATTATCCTGCTGAATGAGAGCAACTTTAATTTAAGGTTTATTTTTGTGCTTTTATTGTGAAAGGACAGAGCATAGAGTCAGAAATCAGAGAGAGAGAGAGAGAGAGAGAGGGGAATGACAGGAAAGGAGCCTCAGGTTGGATTTGAACCCAGGCCGCTCGCTTGGAGGACTACAACCTCCGTACATGAGGGGCGTGCAAACTAACCACTAGGCCACCGGCGCCCCAAACGAGAGCACTTCAGAGTCCACTCCAGAGAATATGTGAACATCAGACTGAAGTTCCTGAAGCTGCAGACAGAAGAGGAAGAATCAGGGAGTCTGCTGGAAAACATGAGAAAGAAGTGAAGTTAGTTTTGAATGTTTCCGTCAGTCTTCTTCACGTTGAACACAAACCCAGTATCAGATCTGAAACCAGCTTCAGTGTCCTCGTTCTGAGGATCCAAGTGAAAAGACGTCTCAGGACGATTCAGGGACTGAAGTCAGAAGAAAGCAGCCACGTTTATTTTCCACAGGGGAAAGAAATGTGGTTCTAATATCTGTGAGTTATTGTCCCACATGTTGAAGTAGCTGCTGCGTTTAGTGAGAGACGAAGGAAACAAACATGAAGGAGGAAACTTCAAACATGTACAAACTGTTTCATTATTGATGTTTGTTTTCATTTCTTCACTCTAAACTGACGGGAGACTAAAAAGTGGGACCAAACTTGAAGTGTGAATCAGTTCAATGATGGTTCCTGGTCATCATTTGATCCCTTACAGACACATGTGGACTTTAAAGTGCAGTTTGTATGAACGATGTAAACATGTTGTTCATCACGTCACAGAGAGAGTCCTGGATGATCAACATGTTGGAGTGAACGTCGTCTTTACACGCTCTTTCTTCACTGCAGCAGAGTGTTGCTGGATCACAAACTGAACTCAATTTAAACCAGATTTCAGTTTGAACTTGAAGAGAAACTTTACATGAAAACATCAGAGACATGTTGACATGTTTCAATCTGAAACCAGGAGGACAAAAAAGTCTTCAGCTCC
>NC_089199.1:32891934-32917189 GCF_963930695.1 Labrus bergylta
GCTACCAGACCCAAATACGCAACCTGAACTGTACAAGATAGTCACAGAAGTCCAAATTCACAGCAAAAGCCACTCAAAGACTTGTTTCAAAGGTGCAAGATCTGGGTGCAGGTTTGGTTTCCCGAAGCAACCGTGCAGAAAGATGATGATAACAAGACCTGCAGATGATGAGGGGTCACTCAGGCTTGAAATGGCAAAGAGAAAACTGGCACCACTGATTCAGCTGCTGAATGAACCTGCAACTGCCTCCCTGAGTTTAGTAGAGGTCCTCGCTCGATGTGATTTAACCATGAATGAATATGAGCAACACCTGCACATGATGAGCCATTCCAGCAATATTGTACTCCAACGTGATCCAAAGGACTGCTGGGTAAATCCTTACAACCCTCACCTGCTTGACGTGTGGTCGGCAAACATGGACCTACAGTTCATCCTGTCTTATTACGGTCTGATACACTACATCTGCACATACATGTGCAAAAGTGAGAACTCTGTGAGTCGATATCTGCAAGGACTCATTGAAAACTCCAACAGAGACTGTGTCAATGAATGTGATGAGATGAGGGAAATCATGCAGGCATATTCCAAAAAGAGAGAGATTTCTGCACAGGAAGCTGTTGCCCGTTGCACTGGACTTAGCATGAAAAGGTCTTCCCGTGGTGTCGTGTTCATTCCGACAGATGACAACGCAGTTAAAATGAGTCTCCCACGCTCAAGCCTTGACAACAGAACACCAGATAGTCTGAATGTGTGGATGACATCTTTGACAGACAAGTACAAAGCCAGACCTGAAACGCCGGAGTTTGAGCAGATGTGCATGGCAGACTTTGCCTCTTGCTGCAGATTTGTGTATGGACAACAGAAGAAAGGGAGAAATGTTGTGCCTCTGCTGAATGAGTTGGGCCATGTACAGAGGAGAGAAGCCGATAAACCTGCAGTCATCAGATATCGCCGCATATCCAAGGAGAAATATCCTGAGCAGTATTATGGCACGTTGCTTAAACTGTATCTTCCTCACCGCTCAGACCAAGAACTGAAAAGAACGTCTCTACCCACGTACGAGTCATTCCACAACAGTGCTATAGTTCAGCTGCCATATTCTCCCCGTCCTGAGTATGTTAGAGCCATCGTGGACAGAAACAAACGGAGATATGAAAAAAACAGTGACGAAATCGAGAGTGCTGTCCAGGAGTACGAGGAAAACAGAGACGTGATAGATGAGTGGTCTAATTTAGCACCAGAATCTGAAATAGTGAGGATGGAGTGTATCGATGAACTGGAAGCCAGACAGAGCGATCATGAAAATGTACAAGAGAATGTACCTGACTACAGTAGACGGGCTAATGCTGCTACAGAAGTGAGAGTCACAAGAGAGCCCCCTGTGATCGATCCCACAGTGTTACGTCAGATGTATCAGAGTCTGAACCGGAAACAAGCGTGTGTGTTCTATGCTGTGAGAGATTGGTGCATAAAGCGTGTCTGTGGACTAAACCCAGAGCAGCTCTTTTATTATGTAAACGGTGGAGCTGGAACCGGAAAGTCACACCTCATTAAATGCATCTACTCTGAGGCATCCAAGATACTGTGCAAACTGCCCACACGCGCCGAGGAAGCTGACATATCAAACCCCACTGTGCTGTTGACTGCTTTCACTGGAACTGCAGCCTTTAACATCTCCGGTACAACACTGCACTCTCTCCTCAAGCTGCCCAGAAGCCTTAAACCACCATTTCAAGGTCTTGGTAACAAACTGGATGAAGTCCGATGTGAGCTTTCCAATGCCGAAATCCTTGTTATTGACGAGGTGTCCATGGTGTCAAAGCCCCTGTTTGCATATGTGGATGTGAGACTGAAACAGATCAAAGGTAATCACAGACCCTTCGGAGGCATGTCAGTTATAGCTGTGGGAGATTTTTATCAGCTGCCACCTGTACGACACTCCAAACCACTTTGTGTCTATGACCCGTCTGAGATTGACCTGTGGCAGGAAAACTTTCAGATGATCACTCTGACAGAGATCATGCGACAGAAGGATGACATTGTCTTTGCAGAGATGTTGAACAGGATCCGTGTGAAGGGAAAAGCAGAAGAGCTTTCTGTAGCAGACAGAGCTTTGCTGTCACAGTGTGTCACTGAACCAGACCGTTGTCCAACTGACGCCCTGCACATTTTTGCAACTAATAAACAAGTAGAGGCACACAACTCTGCAACTTTATCCCTGCTCCATTCTCATGTCACCACCATTGATGCAGATGACTTTAAAAAGGACCCACACACTGGACACATGACAAGACAAGGTGCACCATTGAAAGGAGGCAGAAATGATTTACCTAACACACTGAATGTCGCTGAAGGCGTTCGAGTCATGCTAACCAGAAACATAGAAGTGTCTGAAGGTTTGGTGAACGGATCATTTGCTACACTAGGCAGAGTCATATCCACTGAACAGAATGGCTCTACTCATGTCACTAGGCTTGGCCTCAAGATGGATGATGAAACAGCTGGCAGGAGTTATCGTAACGGAGCAGGAGCTGACAATCTGGTGTACATAGAGAGATCGGAGGAGAGTCTGAAACAAAATGGAGTGGTGCGCAGACAGTTTCCAATGAAACTTGCCTTTGCATGTACAATACACAAGGTGCAAGGAATGACGAGGGAATCGGCTGTCGTTTCACTGAAACACATTTTTGAACCAGGCATGGCGTATGTTGCTATCAGTAGAGTGACCTCTCTCTCAGGACTGCACATGCTCGACTTGGATGAGAGTAAAATCTATGCAAACCAACAAGTCAGTGCAGCTTTAGAGGCCATGAGACAAGTCAACTTGGACCATATGATGCCGCTTCTCCAGATTCAGCAGACACTGAGCAGCGGTGACACTGTGAGCATTGTTCACCACAACACAGAAGGATTGCCATCTCATGTCAGCGACGTCAAGAGCCATCATGAACTTCATCTTGCGGATATTTTGTGTCTCACAGAAACACACCTTCAAGGTTCCTCAGTTGCAGACAGTCTCCTTTTAGAGGGCTACAGGATGTTCACACGCAACAGACACATGTCATATGCAAATTTTCCAGTCCGTCGACTTTGGAACGACCTGAGGAGCATGTTCATGACACATCCTTACACCTCTAACGTTTACTCTGCTTTAAATACACTGCAGCTTTAATGCATGATCATTTCATTAATATCATCTGTGAATGGAATCCAGGGTTTAAAACATAAAGGTCTCCCTGTGAACATCCCAGAGAGCCTCTGACTGAGGATTTAAAGAAACACTTTGAAAAACAGGATTGATGTGAGAAAGTGTGAAATAGAAGTCCCTGTTTGTGTTTGCTCTCCTGTTGATCCAGTGTGTGAATGAAGAAATGAGAGCAAAGGCGCTTTACGACTGACGGAGAATCAAAGCCTCAGTACTTCACTGAACTACAGCTGCTGTTTGACTGTAAATACATGAGATTCTGTTGCTGCTACACTGAGATATAATGAGACTTTAAGATGTGGGACGAGGATGTATCTCTTCTTTAGACTTTATAAAGCCGAGTGTGTCAGGTAGAGACAAACACAGAGCTGAAGTATGCTCCTAAACGTTTCTTTATGCTGCTGATGAATGACGCTCTGATGGTTACAACGTGATATCAGGCTGTGCTTCATCATTCACATCCACCTGCTGGAATAAAACATGATCAATGTTACACTGTGTGTTGGGACTGCTTCTTATGGAGCAGGATTTTTAGGATCAATTAGTGAGTTCACATCATGACTTTGTTGTTTTCTTATTTTTTAATATCAGGATTCATCGTTTTATGTCTGGTTTGAATTTTTAAATTCTAAATTCAGACTTCAGATCTGTTTCCACATGTGGCACTTCTCCTCCTGTAAGTGTTTGATGTCTGAAGAGAAGAAATCAAGAATATTTATATGAAATAAAAACATTATAAAGTGTAAACATGATGAGATAAACATCAATCTAAGTACATGAAGAAAACAATCAGACATTAGATAGCCTTTACATTCTTTTAACATCAGGACGTTTCACCAAATATATTCTTGTAATATTTAAAAACAATTGTTTGTCTCCAGAAGATGATGAGGGCCCGACATGAGAGAGAAGATTCTATTCTTGACATTTTGACTTTTTTTAAGGAGCCTCTGAAGTCTCCAGAAGTGAAAACTTTTATTCTGTGTGCAAAACACAATCATCTTTTTCTCTGTTATTTTTTAACCTTTTTGTCATTATTGATATGACAGCTGAAGAGAGACAACATGAAGCAAAGGTCAGAGGTCAGTGTCAGATAATGTTCAAAGTGCTTGCACATAGTGCTGGGCGATATATCGTGAAGCTCGATTCGATCGATATTTAATTAATACTTGATATGGAAAAGGGAACATCGATTTTATTTTTTAAACTACTTCAAAGTTTTCTCGCGAGATTTCGTTGCTCCGCGAGATTTCCGCTTGTTGCTCGGAGACGAAAGGGCGGAGGAGACTTCCCTCCTGCTGCTGAGGAGCCTCGCTCTTATAAGCGACCAACACGGAGGAGAAAGAGAAAGATGAGAGCGAGGCCCAATTACTAAAAAAAAAGGTTCATAAAATATGCAAAATATATTTAAAAAATAATAATAAAAATCCTAAACAGGAAAAGGGTAGCACAACAAAGTATGTTTTTATGTTGTCTTACATTTTGTTTTTATTCTAAATGATATGATATGTGACCAGTACTTAGAAAAACCCATGTCCGGGAGCAGATCTCGTCACACTATAATACTTTAAAAAGTCCAAAAAGTAATATAAAATTTAACTTTATCGTTATTAGGTGTAAATAGTATAGTATTTATTACACAAGCATTAAAAAAAAACAATTTTGAATTTTCTTTAATGTACTTTTCTGGTCCAATGAACATGTGTCCGGAGTTTTTGTCAACACCGTCAGACTTTTTTTAAATTGGGAAAAAAATCAGGATAATTTAGGGCAGCTATATCTCAAAGGACCCCTTTCCCTCCTCCCTGGTCTTCCTTATGCCATGAGAACATTTTAGCTCTGGTAAGTCTTTAATAATACTTTGTATTTCATATCTATTTACTAATGTGCATGTGTCACAACCATAGCGTATCAACTCCAAAATGACTAAAAGTCAACATCTGTGTAAAGTTTTCTGCAATATAGCCTTAATTTATATAGATTCACTGGGTCATGACCAACAGATGTTAAAAACAAGATGGCTCCTGTGAGAATCATGTGTGATATATGGAGAAATGTGCTATTTTGTCAACACCATCAGACGTCAACACCATCAAAATGTTTGTCTGATGGTGTTGACGCAGTCTCTGATGGTGTTGACTAATGCCATTTTAGTGTCCAATTTAAGCATTTTAATGTAGTTAAAACCAATAATATCACCTATGCATTTTATTGCTATTGTAGTTTCATGTGTCAAATTCAAACTAGTTTTGATGTACAGCAGCCTACTTGAATGTGTTTAACTGAATTTCATTGAAGTTGTCTCTCAACCTGATATGTAATAAAGTGTTGCATGTGTTTCCATAATAAAGAACTGATTGCAGAATGGTATGCATTTCAGGCTAGAATGGCTAGACAGAAGTTGTCAGTGGAGGAGCAAAAGAGAAGAAACAGAGAGTATCAAAAGAGAAGGAGAGAAAAACTTAATAGCCAGCCTGAGCTGAAGGAGGAGTTCTTGACAAAGGAGAGGGAAAGATGGAGAAACAGGGTTGATAAGGGCAAAATTAAAAAGATCAATGATTTGGAAAAGAGAGCAAAGAGGCGAAAGAGAAAGTATTGGAAACAGGCACAGAAAGAATCAAGAGAACGAAAGAAAAGAGCAGAGGAAAGGCAGCAAGATTTAGATACTCCACCAGAGAGTCCTTTAGACATCAGCGTTGAGGAGCAGACGAGCAACAGGCAACTGTATGCTGGTTTGAGGGAGAGAGCTAAAACCAGAAAAAGACATTCCAGAGAGATTAAAGCATTGACAGACAAACATGATAAATTGGCAAAAGAAGCTGACAAGCTGAGAAAACGACTTAAACGCATAAAGCACACTCAGGAAGGCACAACTCATAAGAATGCTCAAGACTCACCTCGGACCCAGACTGAAAAGATGATTGAAGAGAGCAGACTCAGAAATCCTTGAATAAAAAGGTCATTGCTCTTCCACCATGCAATGACTGCAGAGCTGAGAAGAAATGCTCCTCAAAAAAGAAGCAAGCTTGCATCACAGCATCCACAGCTGGCGTTGTCTGGCAGAAATCTCAAGAAATATCGACTGATGCACCGGGTTCATGAATTTGGCTTGACATATAAAACACTGAGAGAAAAGTTACTGAACCAAAGGAA
The DNA here is from genome assembly GCF_963930695.1 of Labrus bergylta. Taxonomy (NCBI): domain Eukaryota; kingdom Metazoa; phylum Chordata; class Actinopteri; order Labriformes; family Labridae; genus Labrus; species Labrus bergylta. The sequence goes on from NC_089199.1 coordinate 32,898,293, forward strand.
GCCTTCATTCCTTAAGACTATCTCCCATAATGTCCAAACGTTTTTGGAAAACAATGCAAGGATAACTACAGACAAACAAGACACCATCACTAGGAAGAAAGTAAAACATCAAAGGATGATTCTGACCGACACAATGCTAAACCTTCACACTGCATTTCTCCACCAGAACCAAGATGTAAGGCTTAGTTATTCATCTTTCTGTGCATTGCGCCCATTTTACATCACACCCCCAAGAGCCTCTGATCGAAAGACATGTCAATGTCAGTACCATGAGAATGCAAAGTTGATGCTTGAAGTCCCACAATGTTGTGTCAACTACCAAACTTGAAGAGAGTTTCCATCTTGTGTGTTGTTCTCCAGCAAGTGAATCATGTCTTTTACGCACCTGCTCTCGATTCCAAAACAAATATACAGGTCTTTGTGCAGAGCTAGGGAAAACACAAGTGGAATGGGAGCAGTGGAAGCGCATTGAGGAGCAAACAGAAGCTGGAGTTCACTTCAACACGAAACTGGTGAAACACACTGGTACTCTATCAGAGCTTATGATTCTCTACCAAGACAAACTAAAAAATGAGACGACCACCCATGTCCACTTGGTGAAAAACCAAACCAAAGAGTACAGGAACATGATAACTAACTGTGATGATACCACCGTTATTGTGCATGTGGACTTCTCTGAGGCCTGGAAATGTAAATACCTCAGAAATACAAGCCTGTCACTGGTCAAAACCTTCCACAGATCACACTTCATACGGGCATGTTCCACACCAAGCATGAAAAGGCAGGATTCTGCACCATCTCTCAGTCCAAGCGCCAGGATGCTGCAGCCATTTGGACACATATGCATCAAATCCTGACAGATATTCATGCAAGATTTCCAAATGTTGAGACAGTACACGTTTGGTCAGATGGTCCAAGCAAACAGTATAAAAACAAAAAGAACTTTCTCCTCCTCTGTGCTTTCCCTCCCCGGCTTGGATTCAAGAATGCAACTTGGAATTTTTTTCCAACGTCACATGGCAAGGGTGCCCCTGATGGCATTGGGGCAACAGTGAAGAGATGTGCTGACAGTATAGTTCTTAGAGGTCAGAACATCGTTGATGACAAGGACTTTTATGACAAGGTCTCCAACAGCCTACGTGGCATAAAACTTCAACTTGTCACCAGTGATAACTTAAAGACATATGACAATCTCCTTGTGCAACCCTTGAAATCTATCCCCGGAACAAGGAAGATCCATCAAGTTGTAGCAGAGGGGAATGTCATCCATTGTAGGCACAGGTCATGTTTTTGCAATGAGCCACATATTTGCCCCTGCTTCAGTCCAGTTACCCATGCTTGGGATGGCATCCCTAAGGATTCAGATGTCCCTGCCACTGCAGTACAGAGTCCTCTGGCGATGTTGATGGAGGCCATGAAGAAAGAACCCAGTGGAGGACCTGAGGGCACAGCAACTGGAATAGGCCCCAGTGATATCCAGAGTGAAGATTGGCTTGTTGTCATGTATGACCAGTACTGGTGGCTGGCTAAAGCCTTAGCAGTTGACCCAGAGCATCATGATGTTCAAGTTGAATTTTTTCATCCTCATGGGCCAAATGTCCGTTTCCAGCAAAAACAAGGACGACCGGATATCTGCTTTGTGCCATTTCCAGATATTATGGTTAAGCTGAGTGAGCCATCTTCCCCAGTTCGTATAAGCAGCACCAGGGAAGTATATCACATATCTCCTGAGGTCATGGATTTCATTGAAGGGGAACACCTGAATCATCTCTTACCTGGTGTTTAAACTCAACTTCAAAGAGATGCTCACATTGAATACATGCAATGATTTAGAATTAGTTTGTCAGTGAGATCTGTTTTTTAAAAGAATACAAGGCAGTTTTTCAGTTCCAGTTACTTTTTTCAATTTTTGAGCCCTTTTTCAAGAAAAGAATAATAACGTCACATTTTCTTCATTTATTCCAGTATTAGAGTTTTGTGAGAGTTCAGAAGACATTTTGAATGAGATTTTTCAAGTTCATGATCATTTTATCATTCTGCAAATTTAATTTGTCAACTCCATCAATGCCTTGTCAACTCCGTTAATGGCTTGTCAACTCCGTCATATAGTCTTTATGAAGTATTTCTTTAAAAAGTACATCTGTTTTATTCCATGAAGGACATTTGTTCAGAGACTTACATATTTCTAATGTTCATGTGTATTCTTTATGCTTAAAAATGTTACTGTTAAGTCTGAAGGTTAAAGACAAATCTATGATTGAAATCTAATTTCATCTATGAAATTTCAATGATATTCATTAAACACTGACTTCTCTGACTTTAAAAATGTTTTTTTATTGATTTCAAGTATGTTTGGATAGACGAAACACCATTTAACAGAAATGTAATCATGTATTTTGAAAATTATCAAAATATTTTTTTCTAAAATCAAAACCTGTTTTGTCCCTTATCTCAAGAATCACAAGTGTCCCACTGACCCGGATGAATGATTGACAGAGTCCAGCTGATTGCACGTTCAGCTGGAGGCTTCACTGCTGTCACTTCCGCTCACTACTCTCGAGTTGTTCACACACACACACACACACACACACACACACACACAGATCTTAGAGCAGGTTTTCTCTGATAAAACACACGTTTGGTAAAACGGTTTTAAAACCATCAGATCCCGACAAAAGCCGAGTTTAAATCAGAATTCAAAGAATAGAAATCACCTGAAGAGTGGAGAGTGACAGCAGGATGAAAACAGAGAAAAGTTTGATCCACAGTGACAGACAGCTGGAGGAGCTGGAACACGTTAAAGTTAAAGACTAGATCCTGCTGAAGATAAAAGTTATTCACAAAACATGTTAGTCCTTAAGAGAGCTCCTAAAGTAAAGATGTAAGGATGAAGAGTTTCTCACAGAGAACAAAGAAGGAGAGATTCCAGATCTATCACAGCCTCATATTAATATCACATTAAGTAGACTCTTACAGTTAGCAGCATGGTGAATAAACATGAGCACATAAATATAAGAAAAATACACAATATGTTTATAATTAGAGCTCAATTCATTAAATAAAAGTTGTAATTGACTTTTGCATCAGAATGGTTCAAGAGTAAATTGGTGACTGTTATTTTTAGAATCTAAAGTAATGTTCCTGGATCAGTGATCTTTTTTTTATACAGTGGAGATTCAGTTTTATAGACTACATTTATAAACTTTAATACGATAAATATGGAGTCATATCGAATATCGACATTAGGCAAAAAGATATCGTGATATCAAATTTAGGCCATATCGCCCAGCACTAGTGGTAATGTGTTCCAGAGTTCACCGCCTTTGATTGAGAAAGCTGATTGTTTCCATTCACAGTGCTTCTTGTTACCCTGTTGCCGTCCTGTCTTTGAACATATCTGGAGAGGTATTTTGTATACACTGAAAATGGGTCTTTGTGGTCTGCAGAAACAGGAAATAGTCTGTATTTAAATATTGGATGAGTATCAAACAAGAGGAGTGAGGAGCTCCAATCTGGATTCCAATATATTTTCTGTGAACAGGATGCTTTTAAAGACAGGTTCAGTGCCTTAAGATTCATTCATTTAACTCCTCCTTCATCTAAAATATTGTATAAATATTTCCACTTGATCTTTTCTGGTTTATTATTCCGTATAAAGTTAAAGACTATTTCATCATATGTTTTAAAAAAGCTCTCCAGGTGATGGAAGGGACATTAACAAATAAATAATGTGTGTGTGTGTGTGAGAGTGTGTGTGAGTGTGTGTGTGTGTGTGAGAGTGTGTGTGAGTGTGTGTGTGTGTGTGAGAGTGTGTGTGAGTGTGTGTGTGTGTGTGTGTGTGTGTGTGTGTGTGTGTGTGTGTGTGTGTGTGAGAGTGTGTGTGTGTGTGTGTGTGTGTGTGTGTGTGTGTGTGTGTGTGTGTGTGTGTGTGTGTGTGTGAGAGTGTGTGTGTGTGTGTGTGTGTGTGTGTGTGTGTGTGTGTGTGTGTGTGTGTGTGTTGAGATAAGACGTGTGGGATAAGAAACATAACATGTTAACACCACACACATTGTTCTGCTGCCACTCCTCTCAGTGTTTTTCATCTTAGTCGACATCGAGCTAAATTCCCCAGAACACAACCTCACCTGCCCCTGAGCCTTTGGAGACTATTACATGTTATACAGAGACTTCAGGTAAATAGAAAAGTTTCACATTTAAATGAAAGAGAGATTCAAATAATATTATAGTAAAGTTCATACAGAAAAGTATAAATATGAGAATATATATTTCTAAATAATTTATAAATATAAATGAATCAACAAAGATGCATGTTTGTAAGGAAATCATTAATTAAACAGGTTTCCTTCCTAATAATATATTTTTTAACGCAATGACGTCACAGTGAAGGACGTTACAACGTGCGACCGTTGACGTTATTTGGTCGTCAGTTGTTAATATTGTTAATATTTACAGTCTGTGGTTGTTCGTCGTCAGTTTGTCGGTTAAGATTTTATAAACCGGGATTAGATTGATTAAATATGCGGGACGACATTTAAATGCTTTAATCTGAAAGTTTCTTGTATATAAATGAGTAAAACTTTAAATGAATTCAGTAAAACTTGATAAATTCTTGCTCTGAACGGAAGGTGACGGACGACGGTGAAGATAAAAGCTAAAAGCTAACTCCGGTAATGAGGATGCTAACGTGAAGGAGACAGTTTGATGTGAGGAATGGAGGAAGATGAAGAGGATGAAGAAGAAGAAGAAGACGAGGACGGTCTGAACAGCTGCATTTATTCTGTGAGTTGACTTCATGAGTTTAAAGTTTAGTTAAATTAAAATTACTGTCATGTGCTAACATTAGCTACAGCTAGCAGGCGGGTCTGATGCTGTTTCCATAGTAACGGAGGAAGACTGCGCTGTTTCCATAGTAACAGTCTAACGGTCACTTTTTCCTCCCAGCTGAAGGATAATAATGTCCATCAGGAATTTGATCATCTTTGGTTTATTGAACTCTTTTTGTTTATATTTGTTGTTGTTGGTTTTTATCAGTTTATGGAATTGTTTGTGCTTTTGTTTAGTTATATTAAAACTCTATCCGTTGATTCGGGGGGTGTTGTGCAGGCCGTCCACCAACGATCCCGAGGAGCCTATGAGAGCTCAGGAGCTCCCAGGAAAATCTGTGGTTAGTGACTGAGCTTTACAGATAGAAACATGCAGTAATATGATGAACTGTATATCTGTAAATGAAGCTTCCTTCACCTGCGACCTGCGTAATGGTCCAGATGATTTCTGCACAGGAACAGTTGCATTTCCCAGACATAACTGTTTACTGTACCTGGGTCAGCACACGACCGCTGTGGACAGCATTCAATGCAAGTTGTTTATAAAGTAGTCAGCGATCATCTTGGGATCACTGTTAGTAGTGTATGCCTCCATCCACATTATGTGACGACTAAATCTGTCAATGCTCCCATTAATTCAAATGCCATACGGCTTCAGTTTATCATAAGAATCCACATGCCACAGGGTGTTGGGACCTCTGTTGTTGGACTGGGAGCTCCACTCCTTCCAGATCTAAAATCTTGATGATCAAATAGTCTCCTGAGAAACCACAAACCCCCTCTGGATGGCACGCAGGTGTTACCAACTTTGTAGATGTCCACTGACAGCTATTTCCTCTGCCACAAAAGAGACAATTTCCTCCAAGTCAGTGTGGTTCTTTCTTATGAAAAGCTCCAGTTTCTTGCAGTATCTTTTCACGATCCTGATACTTATGACAATCTGATGCTGATGTGACAAAAGATGAAGTATTTCCTTATTTGTGAAACCTTTGCTTAAGTATAACTTCACAAGATGCTCCACGTTCCTCATTTTCGTACAGGCGGCTGCTGCTCTTCTGATACAACTACAGACTAAAATAACGACTTTCTTTAACGTGTCCCTAATCCTCCGTCACAGCATGTGATGTGAGCGAGTCAGTGACAAAATCAGCGACATTCCACTGTTTGTCCTGACGAACCCTGAGCCCCCCCTCTGTCGCTCGTGAAGACATGGAAAAGAAACGAGGGCGGCCGACAAGATGCCAAGAGTGTCCTTCAGGAAAATTCATTTGAATTATTTCTCTTTCGTCACCCAGCAGAGCACGTTAGCATGTTAGCATGTTAGCATGTTAGCATGTTAGCATGATTAGCAAAGTGGAGATAAAGTTGAATTTATTATATCTGTGTCTGGAATGTTTTTCATTGATGCTCAGCTGAGGAAGCAGCGGGAGAAACTTGGGGTTAATTGTCTTGTCCAAGGACACATCGGACATGTGGCTGCAGGAGCTGGGGATCGAACCCCCGACCTTCTGGTAGAAAGACGACCGTTTCTACCACTGATCCACAGCCGCCCCAAAGTGGACTGTCTTTACAGTGTAATATTTATCATTATATTACAAAATGTGATTTGAAATCGTACCCATCAAGGTGTGTTTTGTATTCATTCTTTGCTGTTCCTTGTTTTGATCTTTCATGCTCCTGCTCCATGTGTGAATTAACTCCCGGGGTCAAATCAAGTTTTATGATTTGAATTTGAATAACTAGATTAAAATGATCTAACAAAAACACAACCTGAATAAATAAATGTATAGATCCATGTCCAGTAAGGGCTTACATACTTACGTGAACTTCAACATGTTTGGTGTTTTGTTTTCTTACAAATCGGTGAATGTCAGAATGTTTTAAGAACGAGGCCGTGCTGTCCGGCTGCATGTCGTCCATCGATGGCGTCAGATTCAGTGTCACCAGATCTGGTGAGAGAAACGAGCAGGTCAGTGGAGATGAGTCCAAAAGAAAGGACTTACAAATGTTCATGGAAACTCCTGCACAGTCTAACCAGCAATGTTTTGGTCCTGACACGTTGCCCGTTAGTTCATTGTAAGGAAGATAGTCGGCATTATTTTCCTTTTAACCTGTTTTATGAAATTGATGTGCAAAGTTTTCCTTTCCATTATGATGGAGGGGGGGCTCTCTGGACACGTCCCAGCCTGCGTGCTTGTGTGGGTGGGCTGTAAAGGGGAAGGGGAGGTACAGGATTAACCAGGGGAACAGGGTCATGGACGGATCCTGCAACAGGACAAAACTATCGTGTTTCACGTTATTGGAGAGATCTGGGAGAGAAACAGGAGAGGTTCAAACAGGGAGCAGAGCAAGACAAAATAAACAGCTGCACTTGAGAAACAAGCCCAAAGACGCTTATAATAAGAGGACCTGGCAACGCTGATCCAAAGGTTTCATCTGTTTTTGTTGGAATAATCAGTTGACACTTGCTGCTGTACCAACATACTGTTGTGAAAAGACCTCCGGGCATCAATACGTCACATGAAGTGTCTCTTTTCCTCTGAATCAGCAGAGGTGTTACTGCACATCCCTGGTGGTTTTAACTAGGAATTTTAAAGGAACTGTCAAAGGTGTGTGGTGGGAGGGTGAGTTACTGGAGGTGTCTGAGTTAGTTCCAGAGAAACATCTCCAACCCCTCTCCACTCACGTTCACAGGAAGGAGTTTAGTACAGCTGCGATAGAGCTCAACAGTATGATTATCAGCCATAATGTCAGAACCATCCAAGGTAGACTGAACACGAGCTACCTGAGTGTTAAACGATGCTTTACGCTTCTGTAGGAGACACGAGTTCGTCTGATATCAACCTCGCTTTAAGAAAAACTAGATTTATTCACGATATCAAAGAACTACACTACCCAGGACAATAGAGTGTCACAGAGACGTCTCTGATTGGTTGAGCTAGCTGTTACCATGGCAATGTTTCCCGCCCTCGGCGCATTATGCAAACAGATAAGTTTTGCTAGCAGGCTAGCTAGTTCATTAGCTAACATGAAATGTAGTGATTAGCTTGTCATGCTGCAGTGAATGTAGTTTATTTATTCAACAACACAAACTAAACGATTAACAGTATAAACACGAGAACAACGACAAACGTTACATTCAAGAAGAAACGATCTCATTCGCAGTGGATTGTGGGATGGGTAGTTCGACTCCGGACAGAAAGTACGTACAGTCTTGTACCTTTGCCTTCTTCTTCTTCTTTTAATGCCGTTTTGGTGCTGAATTAAATGTACTATAGTCACGAGTATTGAGGCAGCTGGCTGTCTTGGTTCCAGGCGCCAATCAGTTGATATAAAGATTTTATGAAAACTCAAGGGAGGATGTGAACGGGAAATTTACTAACATCCAAATAATCAGTGAGTATGTTCTTCTTCTTCTCTCTAGTTCTTGACTAAAACAGCTTTTATACACAAGGGGAGGAGCCGGCCGTCCCGTCCATGTAAACACGGCTCTGACAACAACACAGCCAGCGGGACTCGAGCTTCTCCCTCATTGTAGACAGTCAGGACTCAGAGACACATTTACACAGGACAGACTTTATGATTTATTGATGTGGATCTGATCTGTTTTTCTTTTCTTTTCTAGTTTGAGGTCGCTCCTTCAAAGAGTGCTGTGTGTTGAGATATAAATTGCTTCATTAAACTTGACATGACTTTAAATGGAGGTGTGTAGCTCATGAACAGTCAGAAAGCACCTGTGCAGACAAAAGACTCGTCCTGCAGCTCCTGCAGTCCCTGACACTTCTGTCATTACATTTGTATTTTTTTCTAAGGAAGCAGAGGCAGCGCTGTTTGTCAATCATTAATCCACATCAAACTGTGACACATTTTATCTGCCTCCTTATTTTCTCTAACGAGCTGTGCTAGTTCCTGTAGGTTGAATATCTTAACGTGTGCAGCACTCTTTGATATGCATTTGACACGGTGCTTCATAAACACAATAAATGTAATCCAACAGGGACAGAGATCTACAGGACGTCTCTGTTACAGTGGGCTTTAGTTTCATTATTATTCCAACTATTCACCCTGCACACAGAGCTACTCTGTTCTCTGAATCAAGTCTCAGTGTTTCAACACATCTCTGATTGGATCTCTTATCAGGAAGTGGGCGGCAGCGTGGAGCGAATCAGGGCAAAGTGTGACAGCAAATTCCTCAGAGATGGTAAGAATTAACTCTTAGTTATCTAATTATTGTTTTATATACGCAAACGCTCATCTTCATCTTCATCACTCTGACCTTCACCCTCATCTTCATCACTCTTACCTTCACCCTCATCTTCATCCCTCTTACCTTAACCCTCATCTTCATCACTCTTACCTTTACCCTCATCTTCATCCCTCTTACCTTCACCCTCATCTTCATCCCTCTGACCTTCACCCTCATCTTCATCCCTCTTACCTTCACCCTCATCTTCATCCCTCTTACCTTCACCCTCGTCTTCATCCCTCTTACCTTCACCCTCATCTTCATCACTCTTACCTTTACCCTCATCTTCATCCCTCTTACCTTCACCCTCATCTTCATCCCTCTGACCTTCACCCTCATCTTCATCCCTCTTACCTTCACCGTCGTCTTCATCCCTCTTACCTTAACCCTCATCTTCATCCCTCTTACCTTCACCCTCGTCTTCATCCCTCTTACCTTCACCCTCATCTTCATCCCTCTTACCTTTACCCTCATCTTCATCTTCATCCCTCTTACCTTCACCCTCGTCTTCATCCCTCTTACCTTCACCCTCATCTTCATCCCTCTTACCTTCACCCTCATCTTCATCCCTCTGACCTTCACCCTCATCTTCATCTTCATCCCTCTTACCTTCACCGTCGTCTTCATCACTCTTACCTTAACCTCATCTTCATCCCTCTTACCTTAACCCTAGTCTTCATCTTCATCACTCTTACCTTCACCCTCATCTTCATCACTCTTACCTTAACCCTCATCTTCATCCCTCTTACCTTTACCCTCATCTTCATCCCTCTTACCTTAACCCTCATCTTCATCACTCTTACCTTAACCCTCATCTTCATCCCTCTTACCTTAACCCTCATCTTCATCCCTCTTACCTTCACCCTCGTCTTCATCCCTCTTACCTTAACCTCATCTTCATCCCTCTTACCTTAACCCTCATCTTCATCACTCTTACCTTAACCCTCATCTTCATCCCTCTTACCTTTACCCTCATCTTCATCCCTCTTACCTTAACCCTAGTCTTCATCTTCATCACTCTTACCTTCACCCTCATCTTCATCACTCTTACCTTAACCCTCATCTTCATCACTCTTACCTTAACCCTCATCTTCATCCCTCTTACCTTCACCCTCATCTTCATCTTCATCACTCTTACCTTCACCCTCATCTTCATCTTCATCACTCTTACCTTCACCCTCATCTTCATCACTCTTACCTTTACCCTCATCTTCATCACTCTTACCTTTACCCTCATCTTCATCCCTCTTACCTTAACCCTCATCTTCATCTTCATCACTCTTACCTTCACCCTCATCTTCATCCCTCTTACCTTCACCCTCATCTTCATCCCTCTGACCTTCACCCTCATCTTCATCTTCATCACTCTTACCTTCACCCTCACCCTCATCTTCATCACTCTTACCTTCACCCTCATCTTCATCCCTCTTACCTTAACACTCATCTTCATCACTCTTACCTTCACCCTCATCTTCATCACTCTTACCTTAACCCTCATCTTCATCCCTCTTACCTTCACCCTCGTCTTCATCACTCTTACCTTCACCCTCATCTTCATCACTCTTACCTTAACCCTCATCTTCATCCCTCTTACCTTCACCCTCATCTTCATCCCTCTTACCTTCACACTCATCTTCATCACTCTTCCCTTAACTCTCATCTTCATCGCTCTTACCTTAACCCTCATCTTCATCCCTCTTACCTTAACCCTCATCTTCATCACTCTTACCTTCACCCTCATCTTCATCGCTCTTACCTTAACCCTCATCTTCAAACCCTCTTACCTTCACCCTCATCTTCATCACTCTTACCTTCACCCTCATCTTCATCGCTCTTACCTTGACCCTCATCTTCAAACCCTCTTACCTTAACCCTCATCTTCATCGCTCTTACCTTAACCCTCATCTTCATCACTTTTACCTTAACCCTCATCTTCATCACTCTTACCTTCACACTCATCTTCATCACTCTTACTTTAACCCTCATCTTCATCACTCTTACCTTCACACTCATCTTCATCACTCTTACCTTAACCCTCATCTTCATCACTCTTACCTTAACCCTCATCTTCATCACTCTTACCTTAACCCTCATCTTCATCCCTCTTACCTTAACCCTCATCTTCATCTTCATCACTCTTACCTTCACCCTCATCTTCATCACTTTTACCTTAACCCTCATCTTCATCACTCTTACCTTAACCCTCATCTTCATGACTCTTACCTTCACCCTCATCTTCATCACTCTTACCTTAACCCTCATCTTCATCACTCTTACCTTCACCCTCATCTTCATCGCGCTTACCTTAACCCTCATCTTCATCGCTCTTACCTTCACCCTCATCTTCAAACCCTCTTACCTTCACCCTCATCTTCATCCCTCTTACCTTTACCCTCATCTTCAAACCTCTTACCTTAACCCTCATCTTCATCGCTCTTACCTTCACCCTCATCTTCATCACTCTTACCTTAACCCTCATCTTCATCACTCTTACCTTAACCCTCATCTTCAAACCCTCTTACCTTCACCCTCATCTTCATCCCTCTTACCTTTACCCTCATCTTCAAACCTCTTACCTTAACCCTCATCTTCATCGCTCTTACCTTCACCCTCATCTTCATCACTCTTACCTTAACCCTCATCTTCATCACTCTTACCTTAACCCTCATCTTCAAACCTCTTACCTTCACCCTCATCTTCATCACTCTTACCTTCACCCTCATCTTCATCACTCTTACCTTTACCCTCATCTTCATCTTCATCGCTCTTACCTTCACCCTCATCTTCATCACTCTTACCTTAACCCTCATCTTCATCACTCTTACCTTAACCCTCATCTTCATCCCTCCTTAACCCTCATCTTTATCCCTCTTACCTTCACCCTCATCTTCATCACTCTTACCTTCACCCTCATCTTCATCCCTCTTACCTTTACCCTCATCTTCATCACTCTTACCTTCACCCTCATCTTCATCACTCTTACCTTCACCCTCATCTTCATCACTCTTACCTTCACCCTCGTCTTCATCACTCTTACCTTTACCCTCATCTTCATCTTCATCCCTCTTACCTTAACCCTCATCTTCATCCCTCTTACCTTAACCCTCATCTTCATCACTCTTACCTTCACCCTCATCTTCAAACCCTCTTACCTTCACCCTCATCTTCATCCCTCTTACCTTAACCCTCATCTTCAAACCTCTTACCTTAACCCTCATCTTCATCGCTCTTACCTTCACCCTCATCTTCATCACTCTTACCTTAACCCTCATCTTCATCACTCTTACCTTAACCCTCATCTTCAAACCCTCTTACCTTCACCCTCATCTTCATCCCTCTTACCTTTACCCTCATCTTCAAACCTCTTACCTTAACCCTCATCTTCATCGCTCTTACCTTCACCCTCATCTTCATCACTCTTACCTTAACCCTCATCTTCATCACTCTTACCTTAACCCTCATCTTCATCGCTCTTACCTTAACCCTCATCTTCATCGCTCTTACCTTAACCCTCATCTTCATCCCTCCTTAACCCTCATCTTCATCCCTCTTACCATCACCCTCATCTTCATCCCTCTTACCTTCACCCTCATCTTCATCCCTCCTTAACCCTCATCTTCATCACTCTTACCTTAACCCTCATCTTCATCGCTCTTACCTTAACCCTCATCTTCATCACTCTTACCTTTACCCTCATCTTCAAACCTCTTACCTTAACCCTCATCTTCATCCCTCCTTAACCCTCATCTTCATCACTCTTACCTTTACCCTCATCTTCATCTTCATCCCTCTTACCTTAACCCTCATCTTCATCCCTCTTACCTTAACCCTCATCTTCATCCCTCTTACCTTAACCCTCATCTTCATCCCTCCTTAACCCTCATCTTCATCCCTCTTACCTTCACCCTCATCTTCATCCCTCTTACCTTAACCCTCATCTTCATCCCTCCTTAACCCTCATCTTCATCCCTCTTACCTTAACCCTCATCTTCATCGCTCTTACCTTAACCCTCATCTTCATCGCTCTTACCTTAACCCTCATCTTCAAACCTCTTACCTTAACCCTCATCTTCATCCCTCTTACCTTCACCCTCATCTTCATCACTCTTACCTTCACCCTCATCTTCATCCCTCTTACCTTTACCCTCATCTTCATCACTCTTACCTTCACCCTCGTCTTCATCACTCTTACCTTCACCCTCATCTTCATCCCTCTTACCTTCACCCTCATCTTCATCACTCTTACCTTAACCCTCATCTTCATCACTCTTACCTTTACCCTCATCTTCATCTTCATCCCTCTTACCTTAACCCTCATCTTCATCCCTCTTACCTTAACCCTCATCTTCATCACTCTTACCTTCACCCTCATCTTCATCCCTCTTACCTTCACCCTCATCTTCATCACTCTTACCTTCACCCTCGTCTTCATCACTCTTACCTTTACCCTCATCTTCATCTTCATCCCTCTTACCTTAACCCTCATCTTCATCCCTCTTACCTTAACCCTCATCTTCATCCCTCTTACCTTAACCCTCATCTTCATCCCTCCTTAACCCTCATCTTCATCCCTCTTACCTTCACCCTCATCTTCATCCCTCTTACCTTAACCCTCATCTTCATCCCTCTTACCTTAACCCTCATCTTCATCCCTCCTTAACCCTCATCTTCATCGCTCTTACCTTCACCCTCATCTTCATCCCTCTTACCTTAACCCTCATCTTCATCGCTCTTACCTTCACCCTCATCTTCATCCCTCTTACCTTAACCCTCATCTTTATCCCTCTTACCTTAACCCTCATCTTCATCACTCTTACCTTCACCCTCATCTTCATCCCTCTTACCTTCACCCTCATCTTCATCACTCTTACCTTCACCCTCGTCTTCATCACTCTTACCTTTACCCTCATCTTCATCTTCATCCCTCTTACCTTAACCCTCATCTTCATCCCTCTTACCTTAACCCTCATCTTCATCCCTCTTACCTTAACCCTCATCTTCATCCCTCCTTAACCCTCATCTTTATCCCTCTTACCTTCACCCTCATCTTCATCACTCTTACCTTCACCCTCATCTTCATCCCTCTTACCTTTACCCTCATCTTCATCACTCTTACCTTCACCCTCATCTTCATCACTCTTACCTTCACCCTCATCTTCATCACTCTTACCTTCACCCTCGTCTTCATCCCTCTTACCTTTACCCTCATCTTCATCACTTTTACCTTCACCCTCGTCTTCATCACTCTTACCTTCACCCTCATCTTCATCCCTCTTACCTTCACCCTCATCTTCATCACTCTTACCTTCACCTTCGTCTTCATCACTCTTACCTTTACCCTCATCTTCATCTTCATCCCTCTTACCTTAACCCTCATCTTCATCCCTCTTACCTTAACCCTCATCTTCATCACTCTTACCTTCACCCTCATCTTCATCCCTCTTACCTTCACCCTCATCTTCATCACTCTTACCTTCACCCTCGTCTTCATCACTCTTACCTTTACCCTCATCTTCATCTTCATCCCTCTTACCTTAACCCTCATCTTCATCCCTCTTACCTTAACCCTCATCTTCATCCCTCTTACCTTAACCCTCATCTTCATCCCTCCTTAACCCTCATCTTCATCCCTCTTACCTTCACCCTCATCTTCATCCCTCTTACCTTAACCCTCATCTTCATCCCTCTTACCTTAACCCTCATCTTCATCCCTCCTTAACCCTCATCTTCATCGCTCTTACCTTCACCCTCATCTTCATCCCTCTTACCTTAACCCTCATCTTCATCGCTCTTACCTTCACCCTCATCTTCATCCCTCTTACCTTAACCCTCATCTTTATCCCTCTTACCTTAACCCTCATCTTCATCCCTCTTACCTTAACCCTCATCTTCATCACTCTTACCTTCACCCTCATCTTCATCCCTCTTACCTTCACCCTCATCTTCATCACTCTTACCTTCACCCTCGTCTTCATCACTCTTACCTTTACCCTCATCTTCATCTTCATCCCTCTTACCTTAACCCTCATCTTCATCCCTCTTACCTTAACCCTCATCTTCATCCCTCCTTAACCCTCATCTTCATCCCTCTTACCTTCACCCTCATCTTCATCCCTCTTACCTTAACCCTCATCTTCATCCCTCTTACCTTAACCCTCATCTTCATCCCTCCTTAACCCTCATCTTTATCCCTCTTACCTTCACCCTCATCTTCATCACTCTTACCTTCACCCTCATCTTCATCCCTCTTACCTTTACCCTCATCTTCATCACTCTTACCTTCACCCTCATCTTCATCCCTCTTACCTTCACCCTCATCTTCATCACTCTTACCTTCACCCTCGTCTTCATCACTCTTACCTTTACCCTCATCTTCATCCCTCCTTAACCCTCATCTTTATCCCTCTTACCTTCACCCTCATCTTCATCCCTCTTACCTTCACCCTCATCTTCATCCCTCTTACCTTCACCCTCATCTTCATCACTCTTACCTTCACCCTCGTCTTCATCACTCTTACCTTTACCCTCATCTTCATCTTCATCCCTCTTACCTTCACCCTCATCTTCATCCCTCTTACCTTCACCCTCATCTTCATCACTCTTACCTTCACCCTCGTCTTCATCACTCTTACCTTTACCCTCATCTTCATCTTCATCCCTCTTACCTTAACCCTCATCTTCATCCCTCTTACCTTAACCCTCATCTTCATCCCTCTTACCTTAACCCTCATCTTCATCCCTCCTTAACCCTCATCTTCATCGCTCTTACCTTCACCCTCATCTTCATCCCTCTTACCTTAACCCTCATCTTTATCCCTCTTACCTTAACCCTCATCTTCATCCCTCTTACCTTAACCCTCATCTTCATCACTCTTACCTTCACCCTCATCTTCATCCCTCTTACCTTCACCCTCATCTTCATCACTCTTACCTTCACCCTCGTCTTCATCACTCTTACCTTTACCCTCATCTTCATCTTCATCCCTCTTACCTTAACCCTCATCTTCATCCCTCTTACCTTAACCCTCATCTTCATCCCTCCTTAACCCTCATCTTCATCCCTCTTACCTTCACCCTCATCTTCATCCCTCTTACCTTAACCCTCATCTTCATCCCTCTTACCTTAACCCTCATCTTCATCCCTCCTTAACCCTCATCTTTATCCCTCTTACCTTCACCCTCATCTCATCACTCTTACCTTCACCCTCATCTTCATCCCTCCTTAACCCTCATCTTTATCCCTCTTACCTTCACCCTCATCTTCATCCCTCTTACCTTCACCCTCATCTTCATCCCTCTTACCTTAACCCTCATCTTCATCCCTCTTACCTTAACCCTCATCTTCATCCCTCCTTAACCCTCATCTTTATCCCTCTTACCTTCACCCTCATCTTCATCACTCTTACCTTCACCCTCATCTTCATCCCTCTTACCTTCACCCTCATCTTCATCACTCTTACCTTCACCCTCGTCTTCATCACTCTTACCTTTACCCTCATCTTCATCCCTCCTTAACCCTCATCTTTATCCCTCTTACCTTCACCCTCATCTTCATCACTCTTACCTTCACCCTCATCTTCATCCCTCTTACCTTTACCCTCATCTTCATCCCTCTTACCATCACCCTCATCTTCATCCCTCTTACCTTCACCCTCATCTTCATCCCTCCTTAACCCTCATCTTCATCCCTCTTACCTTAACCCTCATCTTCATCACTCTTACCTTCACCCTCATCTTCATCCCTCTTACCTTCACCCTCATCTTCATCACTCTTACCTTCACCCTCGTCTTCATCACTCTTACCTTTACCCTCATCTTCATCTTCATCCCTCTTACCTTAACCCTCATCTTCATCCCTCTTACCTTAACCCTCATCTTCATCCCTCTTACCTTAACCCTCATCTTCATCCCTCCTTAACCCTCATCTTCATCCCTCTTACCTTCACCCTCATCTTCATCCCTCTTACCTTAACCCTCATCTTCATCCCTCCTTAACCCTCATCTTCATCGCTCTTACCTTCACCCTCATCTTCATCCCTCTTACCTTAACCCTCATCTTCATCGCTCTTACCTTCACCCTCATCTTCATCCCTCTTACCTTAACCCTCATCTTTATCCCTCTTACCTTAACCCTCATCTTCATACCTCTTACCTTAACCCTCATCTTCATCACTCTTACCTTCACCCTCATCTTCATCCCTCTTACCTTCACCCTCATCTTCATCACTCTTACCTTCACCCTCGTCTTCATCACTCTTACCTTTACCCTCATCTTCATCTTCATCCCTCTTACCTTAACCCTCATCTTCATCCCTCTTACCTTAACCCTCATCTTCATCCCTCCTTAACCCTCATCTTCATCCCTCTTACCTTCACCCTCATCTTCATCCCTCTTACCTTAACCCTCATCTTCATCCCTCTTACCTTAACCCTCATCTTCATCCCTCCTTAACCCTCATCTTTATCCCTCTTACCTTCACCCTCATCTTCATCACTCTTACCTTCACCCTCATCTTCATCCCTCTTACCTTTACCCTCATCTTCATCACTCTTACCTTCACCCTCATCTTCATCCCTCTTACCTTCACCCTCATCTTCATCACTCTTACCTTCACCCTCGTCTTCATCACTCTTACCTTTACCCTCATCTTCATCCCTCCTTAACCCTCATCTTTATCCCTCTTACCTTCACCCTCATCTTCATCACTCTTACCTTCACCCTCATCTTCATCCTCTTACCTTTACCCTCATCTTCATCCCTCTTACCATCACCCTCATCTTCATCCCTCTTACCTTCACCCTCATCTTCATCCCTCCTTAACCCTCATCTTCATCACTCTTACCTTAACCCTCATCTTCATCACTCTTACCTTTACCCTCATCTTTAAACCTCTTACCTTAACCCTCATCTTCATCCCTCCTTAACCCTCATCTTCATCACTCTTACCTTTACCCTCATCTTCATCTTCATCACTCTTACCTTTACCCTCATCTTCATCTTCATCCCTCTTACCTTAACCCTCATCTTCATCCCTCTTACCTTAACCCTCATCTTCATCCCTCCTTAACCCTCATCTTCATCCCTCTTACCTTCACCCTCATCTTCATCCCTCTTACCTTAACCCTCATCTTCATCCCTCCTTAACCCTCATCTTCATCCCTCTTACCTTAACCCTCATCTTCATCGCTCTTACCTTAACCCTCATCTTCATCGCTCTTACCTTAACCCTCATCTTCAAACCTCTTACCTTAACCCTCATCTTCATCCCTCTTACCTTCACCCTCATCTTCATCACTCTTACCTTCACCCTCATCTTCATCCCTCTTACCTTTACCCTCATCTTCATCACTTTTACCTTCACCCTCGTCTTCATCACTCTTACCTTCACCCTCATCTTCATCCCTCTTACCTTCACCCTCATCTTCATCACTCTTACCTTCACCCTCGTCTTCATCACTCTTACCTTTACCCTCATCTTCATCTTCATCCCTCTTACCTTAACCCTCATCTTCATCCCTCTTACCTTAACCCTCATCTTCATCACTCTTACCTTCACCCTCTCTTCATCCCTCTTACCTTCACCCTCATCTTCATCACTCTTACCTTCACCCTCGTCTTCATCACTCTTACCTTTACCCTCATCTTCATCTTCATCCCTCTTACCTTAACCCTCATCTTCATCCCTCTTACCTTAACCCTCATCTTCATCCCTCTTACCTTAACCCTCATCTTCATCCCTCCTTAACCCTCATCTTCATCCCTCTTACCTTCACACCTCATCTTCATCCCTCTTACCTTAACCCTCATCTTCATCCCTCTTACCTTAA
>NC_089199.1:32917389-32919889 GCF_963930695.1 Labrus bergylta
AGAAAGAGAGAGAGAGAGAGAGAGAGAGAGAGAGAGAGAGAAAGAAGAGAGAAGAGAGAAGAGAGAGAGAGAGGAGAGAGGGGAGAGAGAGAGAGAGAGAGAAAGAGAGAGATAGAGAGAGAGAGAAGAGGGAGAGAGAGAGAGAGAGAGAAAAAGAGAGAGAGAGAGACAGAGAGAGAGAGGGAGAGACAGAGGGAGAGAGAGAGAGAGAGAGAGAGAAGAGAGAGAGAGAGATAGAGAGAGAGAGAGAGAGAGAGAGAGCGAGAGAGAGAAAAAGAGAGAGAGAGAGACAGAGAGAGAGAGGGAGAGACAGAGGGAGAGAGAGAGAGAGAGAAAGAGAGATAGAGAGAGAGAGAGAGAGAGAAAGAGGAGAGAGAAAGAGAGAGAGAGAGGGAGAGAGAGAGAGAAAGAGAGGAGAGAGAGATAGATAGAGAGAGATAGATAGAGAGAGAGAGATAGAGAGAGATAGAAGAGAGAGAGAGAGAGAGGAGAGAGATAGATAGAGAGAGAGAGAGGAGAGAGATAGATAGAGAGAGATAGAGAGATAGAGAGAAAGAGAGAGAGAGATAGAATAGAGAGAGAGATAGAGAGAGAGAGAGAGAGAGAGAGAGAGAGAGAGGAGAGGAGAGAGAGAGAGAGAGAGAGAGAGACAGAGAGATAGAGAGAGAGACAGAGAGAGAGAGACAGAGAGATAGAGAGAGAGACAGAGAGAGAGAGAGACAGAGAGATAGAGAGACAGAGAGAGAGAGACAGAGAGAGAGATAGAGAGAGACTTGGCCATCAGCTGATCATCTGATATCTGTTAATGTTAGAGGACAGATGATCCTGATTCCACAGCTGAGGAGGTTTGACATCTCTTTAGGATCCTACTGGTCGCCTCCCTTTGGAGGTTCTTTTGGACACCGGGGTAGAACCAGAACATGGTGGAGGGATTATTTATCCTTTCTGGCCTCAGGATCCACCAGGAGGAGGAGCTGGAAAATGTCAACTAGCTTAGCCTGCAGCCACCGCAACCCAAACCCTGTACAACCACAAGAAATCATATGGATGGAAGGATGGATGTTAGTAAAGACAGACAGAAGCCTGATCAGTGATGGAGGTGGAAGTGAACTAACGTGTCACATTGTCTGGGCCCGGGAGGATTCAGTTGTTTCCCTGAACTTCTCTTTCTTCAGCTTTGGGTAATAACAGCCAGGAGATCAATAATGTAAAACTGTAGCCAAGAGATTTACAGAGAGTTCAACCTGCACTCTGACAACAGAGGTGGTGAAGGCACGGGGGGGGACGAGAAGGACTCTGAAGGATGTGACTTGGATGATCACACAGATCACGTCCTTCAGGGATCTGCAGAAACTACTGTAGTACACATGTCAGGCCAGTAGTTGGCGGTGTGACTTCCTAATGAAACAACAGGAGCGGTGAGGTGTAAACATACAGAAATGGACAGACGATGAGATGGGGAAGCTTCTCCAAGAGAGAAAATTAAAAGAAATGTGGACTGGGAGTGATCGGCTCAAATTAAAGTCATGAGTCTGTGTTGTTGTTGTTGTTGTTGTTGTTGTTGTTGTTGTTGTTGTTGTTGTTGTCGTCGACGTATTTCGAATGACTATTGACGAAAACCTTAAAGGCTTTATATGTGATTGTTTGATCCAGCAGATGTCGCCCTTGAGCTCCAGCATGAAACCAAAACAACTCGCGCTGCATTGTTGTGTTAGCATGCTAATGCTAGTGATCTTTATTCTGCTGGTATCTTCACACTGCATGTAAATTTACCTGAAATGAGCGTGATCTAGAAACACAGTTAAGCAGTGAGTACAGTATGTTATTCTTCTTTTCTCTAGTCCCTCAATTAAACAACTTTTATACACGAGGGGAGGAGTCAGCCGGGCCGTCCAGGCGATGTAAACAAAGTGAAGATAGGACTCTGAAAACTCTGAAAACATCACAGACAGTGGGACTCGGGTGTTACACCCATTGTAGACAGTCATGACTCACAGAGTTATTTTCAGAGGATAGACTTGATTTATATTATATTTAAGTATTAAAAATCACATAGAAAGACTTTAATACTCGTGTGTAAAACAGTTTCAGAGGAACTGTGAGTTTTCAGTTTACAAGGTGACGACCTTTTGAGAAGTTTGCGTAATCGGTTTAAACGTTGGACTTATTTAAAAGGTTGTTGGTCTTGATCCCCGCTTCCTTCAGTCTACATGACGAAGGGTCTTTGGGCAAAACACAGAACCAAAGTGCCTCCTGAAGGCCGAGCTTATTTATCATGTGAATGTGATCAGAGGAGCAACTGACCAGTGAGAAATTACACTCTATCATTTTTTTAAGGGTTTGGATTCCTTCAGTGCTCTGAGGCTTTAAAGGACTCACATCTCTACAGGGCTGCTAGTAAAAAACAGTAAGTTATTATTAATATTCATCAGTCTGATGTCAGGAGAACATGAGACCACTAACTGGAAGGAAACATGGAATCAGACCTTAAGGAGAAGCT
>NC_089199.1:32924889-32944889 GCF_963930695.1 Labrus bergylta
CTTAAGTCACCCGGAGTGTTTGAAACGATCATCATTAATAATCTAATTCTCCGTCAGTCTGACACAAAAAACACAAATAACAACATGTAAGAAACATTTCTAAATGTTGATCTGACCTGGATCTGGGAGTCCTCTTCTGGATTAAAGCCCTCCTGATGTTCCCATCAGCTGGTTCACGGTGCTGCAGGTTCAGTTTGTGTCCGTCCAGACGCTCCGTGTGATGATCTCAGATCTCGCCACATTTAAAAAGACGTCCATCGGTCTGCGGTTCAAACAGATCGAGCAGGACGCAGAAAGTTTCCTTCACAGCTTACAGTCGATCTACAGTCAGAGAAGCTCTGGTGCAAAATATGAAGAGTGTGTGTTTGCACTCTGTCCTGTTATCTGCCCACTGGTGTGTGTGTGTGTGTGTGTGTGTGTGTGTGCGTGTGTGATTAAGATAGGCACCTGTTGCAGGCCTGCAGCTTTCTCACACACACCTTTCTCTCTTTGTAAACACACAGCTGATCTTTTCCGACACATGTGAGGTGTTTTAACATTTCTGGAACATGTTTTTGCTCTACATGACGTCCGCTGCTTTATTTCCTCTTATTTCAGACTTTAATTAACAACTGTTTCCTGAGTTTGTTTATTTTCATGATTACTGGATTAAGCTTTAAGTCTTTGAATGAGAAACACTGACTCATCACAGAGTTATGACTTCATTTGATTCTTTTCTCCACAAATGATCCGTCACCTTTAAGAGGAAACATCCCGCACACGGCTCCTTCTCTGCATCACTCATTTAAGAGATCAAATCTCAACGTTTTCATCCCTCTGAACATTTGTTTTAGAGTTGAGAAGTCGTTCTTCAGACGTGTTTTCAGTACAGAAAGTCAGAATGATGTAACAACAACAAACAGCACGGATGAGAAAATGTGTCGACCTGGATGAGAGAGTTCAGGTAAAGCTATCTCTCTGTAGCTCCTGGTTTCTTCATTTAGAGCAAAATAGTGATCTCCATAAATCGTCTTTAACATGTTGAAATGGATACAGGAAGCTTTAAAATAATGTTTCAAATGTTAAAAAAACATTCAGTCATTGCAGAGGTCTTCTGCATGTTAATGATCAAATCCTGCAGACTCATAATTACTCTCAGTATTCAGATGATCATAAATTTTAGTCTTATTGTTTGTTTGGCGCCATTCAAGTTGGAAAAGTAAATCTAACAACCCCGGACCCGCTGAGTGAATAAACATCACATAAAACCTACACCAGTTTCATCAGGATCTAAGTTCTTCTATCGATGCCAAACAAAACTCAAACTGTTGGAGCTTGAAAATAAGACGACTATTTATATCTGAACAGAAGCCAATATGAACACAAGCGGCAATTACAGGATAATGGTTAATCCCTGAACGCAGTGCAGACGAGTCAAAATGTTATCCTGCAGTACGCCTGTCTCATGGCTTTGAATTTATAGTATGTGGGAGTTTCATAAAGAGCCATAAATTCAACAGGGCGGGCGACTAATCCTGACTCCTGCCTGAAGGCTTTGGTGGCCGGCAGCCTGAAACATTTCCATCAGGATCAGTGATGCAAATTCTAAAAATAAATACGCATAAGGCCAAAAACAAGCAGCATCCTCAAATGAAGCCGATGCTGATGTTCACTCTGCTTCTCGCTCTCTCTCTCTCTCTCAGTTGTCGTATCAAACTGTATAGAGACGGGCTAACTGGCTGCTTTGTGAACTAGCGCTGTAAAGATGTACACACTTCTCACCAGACGACCTCGGCCAGCTGACAAAGTTACATAGTGCTGAAAACAGGCGAGCGGGGCGCTCTGTGGACACAAGAGAGACGCCATCCTCCCTGTTTAAGTTATCGTTCTATTAGATTGACTTTTAAATGCCTGTTTTAAGATGTAAAAGTTACAGATTGTTGCTTAAAAGCAGAACTTTATTTCAAATGAAAACAAGGAAATATGCTTGAAAGCACAGAGAGACACAGTGTGTGTGTGTGTGTGTGTGTGTGTGTGTGTGTGTGTGTGTGTCTCTTTGTGTGTGTTTTACAGTCAGGCTGCTGAAATCATTACAATCTGCTGAAAAACAAACAGCAGGATGCAACAAGCAGCCTGTGTTTCCTATCAGGCAGCACGGAGAAAAACAACAAATAAAAAAGCAGCCTGCATGGCGACCGTCCCACTTCATTCCCTCGATGCTTCAGCTGACGTTATTTACCACAAACTCCGACAATACAGTGAAACGATCTCGGCTCTGTTAGCTCTGTTTGGCTGAAGTTTGTATCTGATGCCAGAGAAACGGTTTGAAGTCACATCAGTCAAACGCAGCGGAGCAGAGAAAGGACGGAGAGCGATCCAAATGTTCCTGACAAATCATCCGCAGTGATTGAAATATTTGTTTCTGTCTCGACTTTGGCTCGGCATGAACGTGAGCCGCGCCAGCACACATCAAACTCACAAATGAGTCGCCTTTGGAAACATAACGAAAAACACAGAGAGAAGAGACATTTCAATCTTAGTCTGACGTGGAAATAAACTTTATGAACTACATCTTTATTTCCATCAACCAGAAAGTAAAACTCAAACACAAAAAACATCAAACGGAGGAGAAGGTCGTCTAAAATACTGATTTTTATTTCTGTTAAAAAGACAAAGTGTTTCCTCAACTGATTGTAAAATTCACTTTAATCAATTATTCAATCGACAGATAATTCATCAGCATGTTTTTAGAATCATTTCAGCCGATATTTGATCAAAAACTTAGAACACATTCTCAGAAGTTCAACTTTATATTATATCAGCTTTTATTGTTTAGGTTTATTATGTGTATTGTTATTTTACATATAAGAATTAAACTTGTTGAGCTTTTATTTTTAAGGTTTGCACTGTCTTAAGCTGAGAGTACTTTACTTGCTGTATGCTTTTATTTTGAAATACAGTAAGGCCCTTCCTGTAGATGGAAGGAAGTTAAGTACAGAAACAGGAAGTGGTTAGAGATCCCAAAGTGTGGTCAAACAGCTCAAAGGAACAGTAACAAAGGTCAATGTGTGATGTCATGAGGTCAATGTGTGATGTCATCAGGTGGATATTACTGTGTGAGAGTTTGTTAAAGTGAAATGAGACGTTCAAAGATGCAGCAGTGTTCTTCTTTTCCATCAGTGAGACTACAGGGAGACACTGAGGACCACTATCTACGGAGAGCCTGAAGGGACAAACAGGAGATTAATCAGGATTTTAAGGAAGTGTAAAAAGAACATTTATTTACATCATCCATTTTTTGCTTTTGACAAAACGAAGACCACAGATCTAAAAATAATCTGCAGAATAATCGAAAGTGAAATGAATAATAGTTGCAGTTTTATTCTCCTTATCTGATAAACAGACGAGTAGTTGGCGAGCGTCTCGTCGTGGAGTCTAATGTGTTGCACAGAGTCCTCACAGTGAAGTCGTCTCAGGTGAGACTTCCTCCTGCTCGCTGTCAGCAGGTCGAGGGGACGTCGGGGGGTCGATGCATCAACATCTGCAGAATGCATGAACATGTTCTGCTCCACAGGGGGCAGCAGGGACAGGAAATCCAGACCTGACCAAGTTGTTGTTGTTTATCTTTTCCATTTCTCTGAACTCGGGACATGTGAACGCAACCGCGCTCAAACCAGGAATTGGACCGCTCTATGACTACATTCTTAAAGGCTTTTGTCGCTTCATAAACTGTCACATCCTCGCAGCACGGCGCCGTTTCATCCTTTGAGCTGCACGGTACATGAGGAAGTAGGAAGAGGGTCGTTGTTGGTGTCTCCACAGTCAGCAGGATGGACTCAGTCTGCGAGTGGTTGCCATGGTTACTTCTACTTTGCAAACCGAACCAATTGATTGCACAGAGCGTTTCATATCTAGGATTGTAAATCGAGGCGGCCCCTGATCATCTTCTGAGCAGATCGTGGAGGTTAAAATCCCTCCTATCACCTGAGGAACAGCCGTCAACATCGTCTTCAGAACCAAACCGGACTCTGGTCTGAAGGGGGAATCAGGCCTGAAATCTGCCCGATAACTTGAAGTGTGTACCTCGCTTTAGTCCTGTAAAGTGTGTGTGCATTGGAAGTTTAAGGGTTAATTAAGTGTATCCCCAAAGCAGGAGAGAAAGCAAACACACGTGTTTCAGTTTAATGAAAGGAAATCGGATCTTTACGTCTTCATTTAACCTTTAAACACAAAGTGACCACGAACAGAAGCTTCACCTCCAGACGCTCAATGAAACGTTTCACCAGGAAATACCTGAGCTCAATGATTCTCTTTGTGGGTCATTTTAGAACATGTCGCTGTGTGACCCACGCTGAGGAGTCAGTGTGTGTGTGTGTGTGTGTGTGTGTGTGTGTGTGTGTGTGTGTGTGTGTGTGTGTGTGTGTGTGTTCGTAGTAGATTATTGTTCTGTGTTTGGACGGCGAGGGAGACAGGAAAACGGGTGGAGGTGGGGGTCTTGGTTACCCTTTAACATACTGAGGGCTCTTTGTGCTACACAAACATGCACACACACACACACACACACACACACACACACACACACACACACACACACACACACACACACACTCTCTCTCTCTCTCTTTCTCTCCCACACCCACACACACACACTCACACTCTCTCTCCCACACACACACACACACACACACACACACACACACACACACACACACACACACACACACACACACACTCTCTCTCTCTCTCTTTCTCTCCCACACCCACACACACACACTCACACTCTCTCTCCCACACACACACACACACACACACACACACACACACACACACACACACACACTCACACTCTCTCTCCCACACACACACTCTCTCTCTCTCTTTCTCTCCCACACCCACACACACACACTCACACTCTCTCTCCCACACACACACACACACATACACACACACACACACTCTCTCTCTCTCTCTTTGTCCCTCACTCTCTCTCTCTCTGTCTCTCTCTCTCTCTCTCTCTCTCTCTCTCTCTCTCTCTCTCTCTCTCTCTCTCTCTCTCTCTCTCTCCCACACACACATATACTTCTTTGTCATACAGTCTCAGGTCCTCTGATCAGACTTGGATTCAGACCCAGCACATATTTCTAGCTCTAACTTCAAACGTCTCCTTGGTGAAGATAATCTCTCTCTTTCGTTTGTCTTTGTTGATGTTGAATGTTTTTCTAATCTGTCCCTGTTTGTCAAAACTACACACAGACATTTAACACAAAATACAAATCATTTAACATCTCTTGTAAACACAAACTGTACGCTCAAACATCAGATTAAAAGACGTCTCTTCCTCTGACTCCTCCCCTTCTTGTCGCTCTTTTACATCAGACATTGGACAGACTTCCTCTGGTGTGTGTGTGTGTGTGTGTGTTTGATACTTAAATGGACTTCTGTTTGTTAATCACCTTTACTCCCATGATTCCCTGCCAGCCTTGATGTCATTTCTTGTTATTGTTTTGATTGAGAGCCGCCTGGTGGAGGGGTTGACATATTTGGAGTTTAAAGAAAAGTTGATTTTAAGTGTGTTTTTCACACACTAAATGTTTCATTCAGTTGAAACAAACCCCGAGTCTGTTTGCCAGGTTAGTGCGGTTCGTTTGCTCTGGTCTGAAAGCTCTGGTGCGGACCAAACTACCGGACAGAGACCGTTTGAAAAGGTCGGTCTCTGCCCGCTTTCTTTTGAACCGAACTGGAATCAGAGACTTTGTGATTAAATAGTAGAAAAACACTCTGAAGGGTCGAGCAGTAATCGCATTAATTTAATGCAGTGCTTCCCAAAGTGTGGGCCGCGGCCCCCCTGGTGGGCCATGTGGGTACTACAGGTGGGCTGCCTCCACCAGGTATAAAAATAAAACAAACATCACAATATTCAATGTTTCCCCTACCATTATATTAGCCCTGCCCCCTTGATGGTCAAGTTCATGTTATTTTATTTGATTTACTGATCGTTCAGCAGGTTGAGTCTCAGCAGTGAATGACTTTAAAGTTAAGGCTGAATGTTACTGGATTCAGGGTGAAGAGATGTGATGTTTCTGGTTGATGTTTGCTGTTTTTAATCACAGTCTTCAGACAAATCTGCATCTGGTCCTCGGCCCAACAATCATCTTAATATAAGTTACATCTCAAACATGAAAATGATCATATTTAAGTCTTATCCACCTGATTCTGTGCGTTGGGTTGACCGTGCAGAGCAGCTCCTTTGGGTTTGTTCTCGATAAGAAGTCTTCAGAGGGGAAAAGTATTCCTTCACTGCTTTATGGTCTGTTATATAAACCCTCAGATTATCAAGAGGCTCGTAAAGAGGACTTCATGAGAAAGTGGTGGGAGGGTCCAGGGATAGGTGTTAGACTTCTGGACTTCTGTCAGATCCTGAGACAGTGTGCTCTGAAACATAAAAGCGTGAAATATGTGCTCTGAAGGTTTGGCCGACTTTCGGTTCACTGCAGAGAAGCTTCTGAAACATTTTACAGATGAGAGAATTTACGAGCAGAAAGACAACGAGACCAACAGAGAAAAGAGTCTTTGTTCGCTCCACATCTGCAGACGGAGGCGAGGGCCAGATATGACCTCAGAGTGACGCCTCCTGTCAGACAGATAAAACCTGGAGGACCCTCTCTGTGGACCACTGGATAAATAATCCATGTAGTCACCATGACATCACCCATCGTCCAGTTTGGCATTCTGCCTTCACTGAGTGCTCGAACAGGCTGTTTGGAGATTTCCCCTTCATGACATCATAAAGGGCAGTAACCCCTCCCCCAGATGGGGTTGACTCACCTCCAGTGGACACGTGAGGACCTGCAGTTGTTTTTGCTCTTTATTTAGTCTCTGATGGTCTCTGTTTGAACTCAAACACTTTACACATTATCATTATCTCTCTGCTGCTGCTGGTCGGCCTGACAGCCTGCAGAGATACACACACACACACACACACGTACACACACACACACACACACACACACACGTACACACACACACACACACACACACGTACACACACACACACACACACACACACACACACACACACACACACACACACGTACACACACACACACACACACACACACACACACACACACACACGCACACACACACACACACACACACACACACACACACACACACACACACACAGAGGACGATTAGTGAGCGTGTGTGTACTTACCCATAGCCTCCTATTAACAGAATTACCATGCACCTTATCCAGGTGTTGGCAGCCGAGTGCTTTACGACGGGGCAGGACTGGAATGTGAACACACGCTGTAATCCACATTATTATCACTTTACAAACACACACACACACACACACACACACACACACACAGGGCAGGAGTATACTGGAGCTTACACTCGTGGTTGAACAACCTCAGTTAATTCCACTTTTTTTTAGGCCTTTGGTCTCGTTTGAGCAGAATCCTCTTTATAACTGCAGGCCGACTTCTGGTGTAAAAAAAATGAAAAAGAGTGATGAACTGCAGTTCTTCCAATGTCCACTAGAGGCTGGCATCAAAGTCAGGGAATCCCCATCAGGTCCCATATTTAAATAAGCCGAAAGAAACATGTTTACTGACTGTTACCAAAAACAGTTAAGATCTTTGTAGCTCATTTCTGCACATGTCAAAACTCAAGGCTAGGAGTTTAGCTTGGATTTGCATAATCAGGGGCGTGGCTGATCTGTAGCGGTTTGTCCGGAGTCTTAAAGGTCACATATTCTGTAAAATCCTCTTCCCCATGTTCCTCTAACTCTAACATGTGTCTCTAGTCTGTTTACAAACCCCCCAATGATGAGAAAAGTCCATCCTCTCCGTCTTTCCCCTGCTCCACTTTTCAGAAAATGTGTGCTCAAACAGGCTGTTTGGAGATTTTCCCTTCATGACATCACAAAGGGCAGTAGCCCCTCCCCCAGGTGGGTGACACTCCCACAGCTAGGTGTTTGTTCTGCCCTCTGAGTCTATCAGTCAGCCAGAGCTTTTTAAACAGCAGTCAAATAGTTGTAAATGAACTTCCTGCCAAACGACACTCTCACACCTCTTCTCTGCTTCCCTTCTCTCTCTCAGTTTGATCCAGTTCCAGTCGGTCCAGCTGTGAGCGAGCCTTCTGCACATCTGTATCATCAGGATGAAGATGAGACAGCTCCGAGCTCTGAGTGGCTTCCTACTGCTCAGCCTGGTCGTCGTCGGCAACGCCCGGCCCAAAGCAGGTCAGTCTGCACACGCTGCGTCCTTCCTGTCATAACGGGCCTTTATCAGAAAGACGTCCTGAAACTCAGCTCTGATAAATCTTTGACGGGGTTTTGAGGTGTGAGAGCTCTGCTTTAGCTAACATCTGGCTCTGGAGATGTTCTCTGATGAGCGTGCATTACATGTCAACAATTTAAAGCGATAGTTCAGATTTTATGAAGCATGGTTTTATCAGAAACCCATCGATAGTCAGAGTGTTCCACTCAATAGATAACAGTCTGTTTCAGTCTAGATACCTTCACAGAGGATGAGCTATAAACCTCTTTATAGAGACTCATATGTAAACTTAAACATGTCCTTAATTAGAATCACTCAACAATGTCCCAATCAGCTGATCTGATCCAAAACTGCACAACAACTCTCTGACTTTACAGTAAAGCTGTCAAATTAATCAACAAATAGTGTCACTCAAGCCTGACCCAAAGGCCTTTGAAACCATGACCTGGATGACTGAGTTACTGTCTGCAGCGGTATAAAGATGAGCTTCTGTGTAGAAACACTGCAGGCTGCCTTCTGACTGCTCCCCTCTGTGTGTGTCTCTGTTGATAAGTTAATACAAACACTTTTAAGTTTCCCTTTGAGACGCCCTTTAACTTGGATGTGTTTAACGTTGACTCTGCAGCTGAAGGTTGAGTTACACGCTCAGACGGTGAAGCAGACGTATTTATGAGACGTTACAAAAACATCCATTACTCATGTCTGATTGAAACTAAAGGTGGATTACACAACACTCCCACACGGACACACTCATCCTGACACTGAGCCTCGTCGACAACGACCTTTGAGGAGAACACTCCGGATGTTCATTAATCAAACGGTTTGTGTCCGACTCGTAAAAGTTCACGACTAACACAGACTCAGCTCAGAGCTCAGACATGACAGCTGTGTTTTTGAACTGAGATGATGTTACAACGCTGGAGTGTGTTCACAGGGAGGACTCACACGTAAAGACAAAAACAGGTGCTGCAGTCGTGATGGAGTGAGCTCAGGTGATAAATAAAGTGAAAGTTAAACCAGAGAGACTCAGACCGAATACAGACATCTGCACATTCAAACTAAACACATGTGTCTCTTTATAAAGACTTGATTACAAAGTGTCTTAAAGGTGACAGCTCCTCCTCCTCTTCAGTTTAAGTCTAGAGCTCCTCAAAACATGTGTGTGAAGTTTCTTGTTCTAAATCCACTCTGATCCTGTATTTGATCATGTCTATAAACCCCTCTATTTCAGCCCTGCTCAGAGCTGGCTGTTTCTGTGTCTGTACCTTTAAATATGTAAATGAGCTGTGTCTGACCACGCCCCCTCTCTGGAAGGGCTCGGGTGTCTCGGTCTTTCTCGCTCCATGTCCTATTGTTTACGGTGAGAAGGCAGACTCAGAGGGCAGAACAAACACCTAGCTGTGGGAGTGTCACCCACCTGGGGGAGGGGGCTACTGCCCTTTGTGATGTCATGAAGGGAACATCTCCAAACGGCCTGTTTGAGCACACATTTTCTGAAAAGTGGAGCAGGGAGAAGACGGAGAGGATGGACTTTTCTCATCATTGGGGGGTTTGTAGACGGACTAGAGACACATGTTAGAGTTAGAGGAACATGGGGAAGAGGATTTATAATAATATGTGACCTTTAAGTAATGTGACGTCAATGGAGAACATGAATTGTTGTGTTCTGTCTCTGTTGTGCTATAACTGTGTACCAGGAAATGCTGTGGGAAGTTATATAAACTTTAGTCTTTTACCATTGAAATGAGCTAATGCGTGTATTTATCATACTGTAGGGGATCATGTGACAGTGAACAAGGGGTTAAAACATACTTTTAGGTGAAAATATGTTTTTAGACCCGTTTCTTGTTTTTCACCTTCATGTTGTTTTTTTATGTCACAGGTCCGGAGCAAAAATGTAAATCTGGTCCGGTGGATCTGGTCTTCCTCATCGACAGCTCTCGCAGCGTCAGACCTCACGAGTTTGAGACCATGAGGAAGTTCATGATCGACATCCTCGCCACACTCGACATCGGACTCAACGCCACCAGAGTGGGCGTGGTTCAGTACTCCAGCCAGGTACTGAAGGAGCTCAGCTTTTCAGATCTCAGCTTTAATGTTTTATTCTTTAACAATTACGCTGTGAGCAACTCCAGCACCATCTCTCTATTGAAACCATCTGCTGACCTTAATGTGGTTCAGATGTTTCCTTTAGGATGATTCATGGCTCTTAATCTAGCGCCATCTTCAGGTCAAAAGGTCATATACTTTAATACTTCTCATCATGTTTTCTGTACTTTAAACAAATAATTGCAAAAGTATAAACTCCCATCATTCACAGAAGAAGGCTACCTATGCTGGGAGCTGATTAGCCAACGTTAGCATGCTAACTTTATGGTAAACCTAAGCTAAGTAAACCTGCAGCCCACACAGGACGACAGATTAACAGTTCAGTTCTTTGTGGAGAGCAACCGAATCCCCACATTAACAGATTCATTCACCAACAACCAGAGTCTCCATTTTCAGAGCATCTCGCGCCATCAAACGAGATTTAAGAGTGAACAAACATGATGATAAAGCTAACTGTGGCTAGCTGTTAGCTCCCTTGCTGTAACAGTTTAGGTCCAGCTCCTCTCCTCTTCAGTTGGAATGTGGTTTGTTTTACAGACACGTTGCATAAACACACAAATCAAAAAGTTGCTCCTCCTTTTCTGACTCCCATTAACTAACTTTCTGCTTCATGTTTACGTTTGTTGTGCTTCCTGCTTCAGTCAGCTTGCTTCCCTATCGGCTATTTTTGCGTTCCACGTAGACGGGCCGTCCTCGGTGTTCTCCTACACATCAGGACTTCTGATAGTAAATGTAAAACATGTTTACCTCGATCGTCTTCTGAGCAGATCAGGGAGGTTAAAATCCCTCTTAACACGCCTCACACCTCAGGAACATCTGGAAACATCATCTTTAGAACATCAGATTTGCTGGTTTTGGTCTGAAGAGGGGCATCAGGCCCAGAATCAGGCCGATGATCTTGTAGTTAGTACCTCGCTTTAGTCGATGCATAAATCTTATTTTCAAAGTAGAATGTAGACTGAAACATTCACCTGAAGTAGGAGCCTCATCTGCAGCCTCTCTGTCTCTCTCTCTCTCTGTCTCTCTCTCTCTCTGTCTCTCTCTCTGTCTCTCTCTGTCTCTCTCTCTCCCCCCCTCTCTCTGTCTCTCTCTCTCTCTCTCTCTCTGTCTCTCTCTCTCTGTCTCTCTCTCTCTCTCTCTCTCTCTTTCTCTCTCTCTCTCTCTCTCTCTCTCTCTCTCTCTCTCTGTCTCTCTCTCTCTCTGTCTCTCTCTCTCTGTCTCTCTCTCTCTCTCTCTCTCTCTCTCTCTCTCTGTCTCTCTCTCTCTCTCTCTCTTTGTCTCTCTCTCTCTCTCTCTCTCTGTCTCTCTCTCTCTGTCTCTCTCTCTCTCTCTCTCTCTCTCTCTCTCTCGTCTGTCCTCTGTGGTCGTTTGCAGGTCCGCAGTGAGTTCTCTCTGAAGACCCACGCCACTCTGGACTCCATGGTCAAAGGCATCAATCAGATCATCCCGCTCGCTCAGGGCACCATGACCGGACTCGCCATCAAATACGTCATGAACGCGGCTTTCATTGCCGAGGAGGGAGACCGGCCGAAGGTAAACAGGACTAACCACCTGTTCAGGTGCACGGTTTGAAGCCTCGGATTAATAAAGACTAAGTTTCATATTTGATCAGCATTAAGGTCAGTCTGGGAGAAAATAAAAACCTTACCGTCTCGCTGACTCTGACCTTTCCTCCCCCTCAGGTCCCTAACGTGGTCGTGATTGTGACCGATGGACGTCCTCAGGACCGCGTGGCCGAGGTGGCGGCCGAGGCCAGAGAGAAGGGCATCGAGATCTACGCCGTGGGTGTGGCCAGAGCTGACATGACATCACTGAGGGCCATGGCGTCCCCGCCGTTCGAAGACCATGTCTTCCTGGTGGAGTCCTTCGACCTCATTCACCAGTTTGGACTTCAGTTCCAGGACAAGCTCTGCGGTAAGACAGGAAACAAGTGAACATTCGGCTTTTTAATTTTTCATTCTCACGCCCAAAACAAGAGTCAGCAGCTTCTTCCTTCAAAATAAAATACAGACTTCTCCTTCAAAATAAAATACGGACTTCTCCTTCAAAATAAAATACAGACTTCTCCTAAAGTGAAGCTGCTCCATTGTCCCTTCTGGGCCTCCGTACATGTGTGGTGGTGACTGTGTCTGCACAGACTCTGTCCTCTCACTGGGTTTTACTGTTCTGATTTGTTCTGGTTGACTCGAGACGTTTCTGGGCGGAGCTGGTGTGTTTCCTCCAGCCAATGAGAGCGCAGCAAGTGAGTTTAGGAGTGGATACAATTCAGTGAAACACCAAGTGGATAAAGATCGTTCTAAAACGAGGGTGAACCTTGTGTTGTCTTTTACCCGTGGACGTGGAGTTGGTCTACTTCCTGTTGGACAGGAAGGTGACAAACACCGGCGGTTAGCTTGTGCTAGCATGCGTTAGCAGTGTAGGTACAAGCAGTAAATGTACACGCTACATCCTGCAGGGGGCGGAGCTTCTGAGCCCAGGAGGAGGGGCCCAGTTTGAATGTTGTGTTTACAAACATTTCTACTGACTCCATCTTGTCTGTAGACTAACACGACTACAACTGAGATCTCAAACATCTGGATTGTGTTGAATTTTGCCTCTTTTTGGACGAGTTGTATATTTCAGGCTTTCACAGAGTTTTATAGAATGAGAGCAGAACAAATTACACAGTTGAACTAGAAATGAAAACATGAATCCTTGTCCCTAAAACGTACAAAACCCTAAGAAAACCTTTAGACCAGAGCAGACTACAGCTGATTAAATCCCTCTGAGAGGAGTCGTTCTCTCTGGATCAGACTTCATATTTCTGTTAAATCCTCGTCTGAATCCTGTAAAGACTTTCAATACCACACATGGATTTTTTAAATTTGAAACAAGATGAGTTCAATCCTGCAGAATCTGTGGGATTTAAAC
This sequence comes from Labrus bergylta, assembly GCF_963930695.1. Lineage (NCBI taxonomy): Eukaryota > Metazoa > Chordata > Actinopteri > Labriformes > Labridae > Labrus > Labrus bergylta. Next base: position 32,938,176 of record NC_089199.1, read on the forward strand.
TTCAAGCTCTCAGTCTTTTTGTAAATAAAATAATCAACGCACCCATCTGACCTCAAACATCTTTAAACTTTATCAAAACAAACTCTTCAAATGTCTGAAAAGTCGAGATCAGTAAAATCCCTAACTTCAGCCTCTGCCTGAAACGGTTCCTTTCAGCGTCTGTCTCTTTAAGCCCCGCCTCCCCACATGCCCACTCTCTTTTGATTGGCCAGCTCTCAGGAAGCCCTACAGGGGTGCAGAATGCTGCAGGGCTGCCAGGAAAGGGCTGCTCTCCAGTGCTGGGAGAAGAGAGTCTATGTAAGAGGTTTCAGCGGCTCACGTAGAGGCTTGAAGCAGTCTGGTGAAATTCTTGGTTTCATATCGGGGAACTATGGCGTGATTTACAGAACAAGCCGTTTAGCGCCCCCTGCAGTCTCATCCTGAGATTATTCTGATATACGTTTACCTCATGATCTGAAACTCCGCCCACATTTAGTTTGAGCAAACAGCATTGTGACATGTGAGTTTTAAAATGGAGATCAGCAGGATAGGTCTTTAGACTTTAACAAAGAGTTTGATGCTAACTCGTGATTTCAGCTCAGTGCTGGTGTGGATGTGGGAGGGGCTTGATTGACTGTGACATTGTAATATCAACACATGACACAATGTGTCTCATTAGATTTAGATTGAAGTGTTCATCAATCCTGATAGGTGCTCCAAAGATAGTTTCCCTCCTGATTAAGCCCCGCCTACCTCGAACATAAACAAGAACACAGTTGAAACACAAATAATGACATGTGGAACAAAAACTACACTTTGACCTTTGACCTTTGGTATAAAACGTTGTTTCCTGATGATCCTGAACATCTTTTTTAGCCGGTCATTGATGTAACTTCTCTTGTTCAAACCGACCTGTCGTCTGCTGCAGGAATGGATCTGTGTCTGGAGTCGGATCACGGCTGTGAGCACATCTGTGAGAGCTCGCCGGGCTCCTTCCACTGCCTCTGTCTGCCCGGATACACCCTGAACAACGACGGCAAGACCTGTGCAGGTAACGCAACACCACACACCAAAAGTCATAATCAAAGACGGAAAATAACCATTTTCTGAACTTGCTGTCAGAAAGTAATTTACATGATGTATCACAGGTTTACTTTTCTTTTTGCTGAATGAAACTTAATAATGTGACAATTCTGAAGCAGCTTCTGCAGTTACAGAAGAATCTGTTTTTCAGTTTGACTCAGGAAGAGTTTCACATTCACGTGCAGCTGTTTGTGGTTTTCAAGGTTTAAATACCGTCACTGCCTCCATCAGCTTCACGTCAGATTCACTGTTAACGAGTTTCAGGTGAAGTAATCCATCAGCCAAACCAAAATAATTAACACCTTGTTGACCTCACACAGCGTCTTAACCTCACACCTCTCCTGCTGTGATAATGAACGTAGCTACAGAATGAATCACTCTCAGATGTTTGTTCAGCAAACAGCAGCCTCGTGACCTACATGTGAATACACACGCTCATTCTGAGACGAGAAACAGGACGATGGACGAACGTGTGAATATTTAAAGGAGCAGTATGTAACTCTGACACCTAGTGTTTAAAATGGGTACTGCAGTCTAAATTCAAAACATTAGAGAGAGCTGTCTCCCCCCCCCCCCTCACTCAGGTCACCATGTGGTGGACTCTGAAGCTTCAGTGTTTATCCAGCTCTGCATGGGTCTGTAAACCTTTCTGTGTTCTAACCTCTCTCCATTTTTCAAAAGCATCTCCAATATTGATCCTAGTTTGAGCACGTTTCTGCTCGTGGAGCTTATTAGAAACATGCAGAGGCTTTTTAGGTCGGGTACAATCACTTCTATCTGAACCACTTCTCTTGACCGCTTCCATCACTGCAACACCTGTTGACCTGATAACTGCTCTCATATCTGACAAACCGAGGGGCGTCCAAAACGGCCGTGGGGGGGGTCGCCTTAAAAGCGCCTACCTTCTCTGGTCCAAACAAATCCAGAGAATTCAGGAGCAGAATCTAGAAGGAGGACATCTAACACACGTATTAAGTAAAGTTTTCCTCAAAAAAGCACATAACATGAAGACACACAAAGTTAATGTGTGTGTGTGTGTGTGTGTGTGTGTGTGTGTGTGTGTGTGTGTGTGTGTGTGTGTTTCAGCCATAGATCTGTGTGCTGAGGGGAAACACGACTGTGAGCAGGTGTGTGTCAGCTCACCTGGTTCGTTCACCTGCGACTGCAACAAAGGATACAAACTGAACGACGACAAGAAGACCTGCACAAGTACGTCTCTCTCACACACACACACACACACACACACACACACACACACACACACACACACACATTCTTGATTTCTCTGCTGCTTCATGACGCTGAGTGCACGTTACATCTATGTTCCTCCTTCATCCATCACGACACTAAAATAAACGTTTCTTTAACAAGAAAAAAAAACACGAGCTGTAATTTTGGGCGTGGAAAAAGTTCTGGACCCCGAGGTTAGCACGCGTCCGTTTATCCATTCACTGATATTTATCGGCGCTCATTTTATCATTACTGTTTTATGTTGAGGGTTATTTTAAAGTCCGTTGAAAGTTGGTTACAGTTAACGTTCGGACCTCGCTCTGAGCGAGAGCATAGACCCTTTTAGGGACGACGTCACGGTATTAGCTGGAGGCAAAAAGAAGCTAAACAAGAGGTAAAGACGAATCACCACCAGAGGGTAGCAGGCGACTAAGGAGTCTTTAAATGTCGTTTTGTACGGTGCCAGAAAAGAAAGAGTCAAAGCAGTAACGTCTCGAAACTGAAATTGTACCCTAAACGAGCCGCCACTGCCGGTCAACAACACGTAAAATGTTGCTAATCTCATAGCATAGCTAACATAACACTTGGCTAACGGTCAAGATGTCATTATTTGCTCTGTTGACAGTGAGCTAAACCTTGTACATGGCGGTCTTCTGTCCTCGCTGCTGGTTGGTCAGAACTTCAGACCGTATAAGTCACAAGTTAAATCGAGGTATTTAAAGTCCCGTTAGCGACGTGGTTAAAGGTATCTAAGGACTCAAACGCCCTCAGTTTGTCTTTACGAGACACTCGTCCACTGAGTGAGAGCGTTCGGCCGGTTTGCTCACTTCAGTCTTTATTTCTTCCACGAACGCTCTCTGACCCGGAGAGGAAGTGACATCATATATTCAGAGAGACTCGTATTACCTTCTGCCATTCTCCACAAACAACGTGTTAGCTAACGTCCGCTAAAGTGTTTAGGAATGTTTTGCCTCCAGCTAAGCCCCGCCCACCCCAAAACATCAGACTGTTTACTAACGCTAAAAGGGTCTCACAGGTGAGGTAGGGGGTCTCACAGGTGAGGTAGGGGGTCTCTGTCTTGTTTAAGGTATGGTCTCACAGGTGAGTTAGGGGGTCTCACAGGGGAGGTAGGGGGTCCCTGTCTTGTTTAAGGTATGGTCTAACAGGTGAGTTAGGGGGTCTCACAGGTGAGGTAGGGGGTCCCTGTCTTGTTTAAGGTATGGTCTAACAGGTGAGTTAGGGGGTCTCACAGGTGAGGTAGGGGGTCCCTGTCTTGTTTAAGGTAAGGTCTCACAGGTGAGTTAGGGGGTCTCACAGGGGAGGTAGGGGGTCCCTGTCTTGTTTAAGGTAAGGTCTCACAGGTGAGGTAGGGGGTCCCTGTCTTGTTTAAGGTATGGTCTAACAGGTGAGTTAGGGGGTCTCACAGGGGAGGTAGGGGGTCCCTGTCTTGTTTAAGGTATGGTCTAACAGGTGAGTTAGGGGGTCTCACAGGTGAGGTAGGGGGTCCCTGTCTTGTTTAAGGTAAGGTCTCACAGGTGAGGTAGGGGGTCCCTGTCTTGTTTAAGGTATGGTCTAACAGGTGAGTTAGGGGGTCCCTGTCTTGTTTAAGGTAAGGTCTAAGAGGTGACTTAGGGGGTCCCTGTCTTGTTTAAGGTAAGGTCTAAGAGGTGACTTAGGGGGTCCCTGTCTTGTTTAAGGTAAGGTCTAAGAGTTGACTTAGGGGGTCCCTGTCTTGTTTAAGGTAAGGTCTAACAGGTGAGTTAGGGGGTCCCTGTCTTGTTTAAGGTAAGGTCTCACAGGTGAGGTAGGGGGTCTCACAGGTGAGTTAGGGGGTCTCACAGGTGAGTTAGGGGGTCTCACAGGTGAGTTAGGGGGTCTCACAGGTGAGGTGGGGGGTCTCACAGGTGAGTTAGGGGGTCTCACAGGTGAGGTGGGGGGTCTCACAGGTGAGTTAGGGGGTCTCACAGGTGAGGTGGGGGGTCTCACAGGTGAGGTAGGGGTCTCACAGGTGAGGTGGGGGGTCTCACAGGTGAGTTAGGGGGTCTCACAGGTGAGTTAGGGGGTCTCACAGGTGAGGAAACAGGAACATAGATGTCCTCGTGCACGTCCTGCTGCTCCGCTGCTTACCGCTCGCTGCTCTCCTCCCCTCAGTGATCGACTTCTGTTCCTATGGAAACCACAGTTGTGATCATGAGTGTGTGAGTGTGCTCAACGGCTATCACTGCCGCTGTAACCACGGCTACCGGCTGCTGGATGACGGCAAGACCTGCCAGGGTGAGTACTGCACACCTGAAACCGGACACACAGTCAGAGCTTCATAGAAACACACACACACACACACACACACACACACACACACACACACACACTCACACATGGCTGTCACACTGGAGGTCAACACTGACCTGATGGAGCTACTCATCCATCTTATATTTATTATAAATATGGTGGTAAAGGACCAATCAGTGAGCTGTGTAGTGAGTGAAATTATAAAGTGACCTTACTACAGAGCGCCACAGGAAGGAGTCCTAAAACCAGGAAGTAAGTTAGCATGTTAGCGCCATGGGGTCTAACGTCTAAAAGTCAACGGGGATTTTGAATGTGTTTGTGGTTAGACTCCTGAAATAAGGTCTGTGGTTAACACAAGCTGAAGAGATGTTGGTGTTTTGTTAGATCACATAAACTACGTTAGGTAATACCTCCACTTGTGAAGTTTGAAGTTTTTACTCGTCTTTAAAAAGGCGGTTGCTAACAAGCGGCTAAATGTGACTACAGTGGTTGTCGGGGACATTAAAGGTCATCACGCCGGACACAGAGGGCGGGAACTCTCTCACTAGTCGGAGATGTCTCCTGTAGGTTTAATCTTTAGGTTCAGGTGAATATTATGTTAGTAAACTATTTATTAAACTACGTGGATTAGTTTATCAGAGATCGTCTGAAGCATAACGCTAGTGACGTCACAATCATCCCACCGTGGTGTAGTTAGCTTTAGCATAACGTTAGCTTCTTACTTCTGTCGGCCGCATTAACGCTTCAAACATCATAAAGATGGCGTTCATCTGTGAAGATGATCCTGCTGAACAAAACGCCTACGCTTCAGAAACGTGTGTTTACCACAGAGATTATTTTCTGCAATGATCCAAAATCCAATGAAAACATCCCAGAGGAGGATTCTCATTAGACCCCCATGGTCTACAAAAATACAAAAATACATCATATGGTTTGTTCTCTATCTGATCAGACATTAAGGAAACATGCTATGTTGAAGTGCTGGCTTCTCTGACAACAATGCAGCAGCCAGTATGTCCTCCTTCTAACTTTAGATTCTGCTCCTGAATGCTCTGGATTTGTTTGGACCTGAGAAGGTCGGCGGTTTTTAAGCGTTGGAATCCCAGTGGATTGTGGGATGTGTAGTTCCTTCAATCGCAGAAAACATTTTTTTTGTTTTGGTGCCAAAACAATCATTTTGATTTTAAGGATTTTCTGAAATGTCACCGTAGGATTTGAAGGATGAAATTTCCTTCTAGACCCAGAGCTGTTAAAAAAAGTGGACGCTCACTGTTGAGTTCGATTTCAGTGAAGCTCCTCTGAGATCCCTGTAAACCAAAAAAAATGTTTTTTTAGTTTTTTATAAAAAAAAAGAAGAATGTATTATAAACCACCAGGCCAAATTTCAGCAACAAAGTTTATAAAATTAAACTTCAAAATCATGAAACATTCTCTCTCCTCTGCGATGCTGTGGGCGTGTCCATGGAATGTGCCGAAGCCACGCCCACTCGCGGAGAGACGTTCCCTTCTCAACTGTCAAAAATGTAAATGACCTGACAATGGAAATCCTCAGTTTATCACCTGAAGGCAGCGACTGATTAGAGGAGATACGATAGATGATTTGTTTAGTGACCAGCTCGTGGAGATTTCCTCTCACATCTTTAGAAATGAATACTTTAGTGTCAGTGTGCATTCAGGGACAGTGTTGGCTGTAGGTCATTTGTGTTTTGACTGATTGTGTTTCCATTAAACAGAAAAAAACGACTCAGCTTCATCTTAATGGACATTCAGGGAAGATAAATACAAAACCACTCTCTGGCTCGGATGCTGAAGGACATTTTCATAAAAATGTTCCGAAAAAAACACTAATAAAATAATGTTTCTGGAAAATAAATCTCAACACACACATACAGTTTAACTCTATGTGTGTGTGTGTGTGTGTGTGTGTGTGTCCTTTAGCCATCGACCTGTGCGCTGAGGGGAAACATGACTGTGAACAGATCTGTGTCAGCGCTCCGGGCGTCTTCAGCTGCGACTGCAACGAAGGATACACACTCAACAAAGACAAAAAAACCTGCGCACGTTAGTCAGGCCGCTCACACACACACACACACACACACACACACACACACACACACACACACACACACACAG